>NC_079137.1:2360000-2660000 GCF_945859705.1 Episyrphus balteatus | reverse complement strand
ATCTCGTACAACATTAACCCGATTTTAATGAAAATTTGTATACAAAAGTGTGTAAGTAAAGATAATATTAAAATTCTAGAAAATTTTCAAAAAACTCATTTTTGGTTTTTTAAAAAATATTTCAAAATTTTTTTTTGAAAATCAATTTTTTGAAAACGGATCAATGAAAAATTTTAAACTTTAGTTTTTATGTGTAAATTAATTATCTCTTCAAAATGGCATACCAACTTTTTTTTTTGAAAAATGTTAAAAAAATTTTATAGGTATATACAAAATTATTTTTTTAAAAAACGGCTCCTACAATTTTCGAAATTTTTTTTCTAAAAATACCTTTTTATACAAGAAATAAAATGGCATTTTTATTTTTTTTTAAGATAATTTAAAACGGAGTTTAATTAATT
Organism: Episyrphus balteatus; assembly: GCF_945859705.1. Taxonomy (NCBI): domain Eukaryota; kingdom Metazoa; phylum Arthropoda; class Insecta; order Diptera; family Syrphidae; genus Episyrphus; species Episyrphus balteatus. The sequence goes on along the minus strand of NC_079137.1, from coordinate 2,659,599 downwards.
ATAAAAACAGATTTAATTTTGTTATACTACTTATGAAATTTCGTCAAAATAACAAATTTTTAATTTCTTGAATAAAAAGCTTTAACATTATAGTTACATTAAGCATAAGAGCAAGTACGTGCGACCCCAGTCGTGCAATTTATTTTTTAATACTTTCTCAACTGACCATTGTAATTTTAACAAATTACATCACATTTTTCCGTTAGCCCACCCTTAGTTCAAAAATTAAGACAGAAAAATCAAAATTTGTTTCTTTTTTTCAGTGTAAAAATTGTTCTTTTACACTTTTTCTCAATTAACCATGTTAACTCCAACAAATTACATCACTTTTTGTATTAGCTCACCTTTAGTTAAAAAAAATTATGACAAACAAAAGCATTTAAAAACCCTAGGCTAACCTTGGGCAATCGAACCAGGCAGGTTTGAATAAAAAATAAGCAGATGAGATAGCCAAGGCAAGTCGGATGAAAGTCGGAAACTTGTGTAAATGTTACTCTAAAGCTTCCTCAAGAACCAGACGAAGCCAATACCTACCATTTCTACCTTTATGTAATAGATTATTTACCTGATGCTCTGAAAAAAAAATTCTCTCACAACCTTGAACGTATCGTTGTCTGCTCGTCGGAAATGACTTCTCAAGAAACATAATTCAATGTCACCATCATCCAATCAATAATTAAATGATAATGGTTGCCGGGACAGGGAGAAATATGGCATCTAATCAGCGACAGATAAAACCTTGTTTTACCGCAGTTCTCCTTGAAGATGGAGATTCGGTATACCTATTCGGATTCATTCAAACAACCCTCTTCTATTGGTACATGACGACCAACTCGACGGACGGACGGGACAGGACGGGACAGTGCAACCATAGTGTGACCCTCATCACAACCGATCACTGTCAGATTTTCAATATCCAATGGTTAATTCCAATGCAATAACCATTTTGTGTTGTTCTTTGTGGCACTCTGATGGACATTACTTGGCAATGTCTTCCCGGTGTTGTGTTGCTGTCGGTGTTGTCTTGAGGAGCGTTAATTTCTTCATTTTCTAGATTTTCTTAGACAGTTTCTATTTGTTTTTCTAACATTTCATTTATCCTTTTAAATGGTCAAGCCAAGAACAGTGTATATCTCTACAAACATAGTGATGGTTTTAGTGAAGTAAAGAAGTGGATTGGATTGAGTTTCGGGAATGGTATTGGGATAGACAACTTCCATTATATACCAAGACTCATCCTAGAAAGAGCTCCAAACAGCATAAGGATGAAGACAAAGTGAGAAATTTATGGCTGTCATTTTCACTGTCTTTCGTCTTTTGTGTTGCTTTGCTTTTTGGGCTTAAAAGAGAGATGCACTGCTGCTAAGCAGGTTGTGTCTTCATATTCAGTTTGACATTTTCTTCTGTGAGTTTTTCTTCTTTCTTCAGAGCGAGTTACATTTTTTACTTTTCTTTCATTTTTTGTTTGTTTTTTTTTTTTTTTTGAAAATGATGAGATAAAAGTTTCTATAAAGGACGAACAAGTTAAAGGTTTTTTCTGGGAGAGAGTGGGTGGAAAAATAAAATATAACAATTTTTCTTGTCTGTTGCAAGAGTTGAAGGCAACTCATTTGGAGAGACATAAGTTTTTGACATAAACTATATTCGAGTAAAGGAGTCAGTTTTTTTTTTAAGCTACTCTGGTAGCAGAACGAAAAGTGTAATCATGGCTGTTTAACTTATTGCACAAAGTCAGAAAGTTTCAATCCAGTTGTCAGTTTAAATGAATGACGTTAAAAAAAGTTATTCGTCGTTTAAATTTAAATTAAGAAGCTTTTAAATTTTTGAATAGATATGCAGCAAGCGGCACAAAGGTCTCCAGAACAAGTGCTTATAGTAATTTTGAAAAATTCTTTAAATTACACGACATGGCGACAAGGTGACATAGCGACATAGCGACTTGGCAACATAGCGACATGGCGACATGGCGAAATAGCGACATAGCGATATGGCGCCATAGCGACATGGCGACATAGCGACAAAGCGATACAGCGACATAGCGAAAAGGCGATATAGCTACATGGCGACATAGCGATATGGTGATATAGCGACATGACGACACGGCGACAAAGCGATATGGCGACATAGCGAAACTGACTTTGAATGGTTATTTTCTTACTTTCATTCTTAATTCACATTCTCTTTCTTATGCTCTGTTTATTCATACATAGGTTTATAATATTTACCCCTCAAACAAAGCCGTGACTTTTCAACAAAAAAGGTCAAAAGAAATTATGTTCGGCAGCCATTTTTAATTCTAAATTTGTTTTTTTTTTTTTAATTTCTCTAAAATGCCACATCATACTTTTATCACTCAAAAGAAAAAAATATTAATGTCTCTAAGGACAAAATAACAACACTAAACTCATACTCATATATACAATCCTAGAATGCAAAAAAAAAATAAATAAAAAAAAAAAGTAAATATCCATCCCGCAGTAAAACTTGATGTCATTCCCATTTAAACAATTCCTTGGATAATTTTCCTCCATGATGTCCATGGGCACGCATAAATCACTCATTATGAAGCATAATGAATGGCTGGCGACCTAAATATAAATCATTAGATTAGGTACACGTTAGGTCTCTTGCTTGATGTATACAATTATACATAATACAAATACATACACACACTAATACAAATATCCTTTTTTTCACCAAAAAAAAAAAAAGACATTTTAACTCCCTTGGGTCGTCATCGTCGTAGTCGTCACTACTACTACTACCACCATTTCTCTGGGTTGTCTCCCAAACAACAACAACAAAAAAAAAAAGACGGACCCACGAGACGACAAACGAACATTTAGTAATTCTTTTAATTGTGATCTGATGGCACATCACCAAATGCCCGGAAGGGGTGGATTCTGGATTTCTTGTTTGTACGACGACGACTATCCATATAACCAGCCCTCTTCCCACCCCCCTATCTTGTCATTCCTTTTAGCCCTATTTATATATGTATTTATCTATCTTTGTACTTACATACATTTATAATAGGGGTGTCCTTTATTTTTGTTTTGTCTTTTTTATTTTTGTTCTCCATTTCATCATGCTGATGATGATAACGGGCTTCGTTTTTCAGAAAAGGACATTATGCTTGAGATATGAGCAGGTCCGGTACACCAAGCTCTTAAAATTCCAAGAGTTTATAATGAACGTCTTAAAACCAACAAGGACCTTAAGATGATTTCCAACTTAAGTGCATTTGAAATCCATTGACTGGTGCTGGTTATTTGTTAGTTTATTCGTCGGGGTGCAAAAACCCCCTTGAGTCTTTTTAACCTTTTAACACTATACGAATGACCATCATTTAGAAATATGTTTCCGAAAACTAGTATAAACTTCAGTGTTTACAAAACTATGCAACTAATTGATTTTTTGGAGAAGGTGCTGACCCCCTCCCCAAAAACTTTAGACACATTTTGGAACTGATATAACTTTAATATTTTGACAAATGGCTGTTACGTGCCAGTCCAAGTATGAAGAAAACTCGTCAAAACAAAATTTTTAGAAAACTTTTAACGTGAGGATAATTTTTTTTGGGGGGGGGGGGCGATGGGGGTAGAAAGAGGTTCAGTATTAAATTAAAGTCAGTGAATTCCGAAAGTATATTACGTGCTCCTTAAAAGCATAACTACTGTCTTATGTCCCCTATACTCTTAAAGAAATGAAAACTGTCTACGGGCCTGGAAACGGGTATAGTTGGGGGTTGTTTTAGATAGATGGATGGATGTTCGGACGGACAGAATATATATATAAAAAGGATGAACTGCTCTTTCGCGAAATAGCAGATGAAAATTGTGTGCTTTTCTGTTTTCTTAATTGCTTTCGTTGCCGTTGGCGATGGCGTCCTTTTCTGACCTTTCCATCACCCACATTTGTCCTTTCGCCATTGCTATCCTCCTCATCGTCGTCGTTTGTCGTTGTCGTAGTCGTCAGCGTCATCCTTGTCACTGTAATCGCTGTGCCGTCAACATTTTACGCCAGCCTCTTCTTACACCATCTAAGGATCAAGACCACCATCAGCATGATGGCCAAAGGACATCACTTGCCAGAGAGTGCGCGTGACCTTTTTTCTGTTATTTTTTTTTTCCTTGTGCTGGTGGCTACTGTGCGATGAGAGTTCAATTTCTTCCTTTTTCGCGGGTGAAAGTAATTTATTTTAGTCCTTTTTTTTCTTAAAATTTTAAGTCCTTTTATTTTTTTTTTTTTTGAAGGAATATATTGTAAAGTATATTTGCTTGCTGCTTCTCATTTGTTAGATTTACTTGATGGCTGTTGTGTAGATATCTGCCGTTTGGGTAGGTATTTTACTTTTTTTTCAGTTTTTTTTTTTCATTTCATTCTTCTTTCTTCGTTTCTATTTGTATCTTATTAAACGAAACAGAATATTCATGAGGAGATTAGAATTATTCAACAAAAAAAAAAAAATTTAAGAGGAAAAGCAACGACTCTAAGAAGGGTAGAGGGGGTTGAAAATTATGATTTGCTTTTGTGAAAAGGGATTAAAGTCTTCCTTCTCTCTCTCTCTCTCTTTTATCATTCATGCAAGATGGAAGGTTTTGTTTTTTTTTTTTTTGGGTAAAAATTTTATTTTCCAAAGGGATTATTTTTGATGTGTTTGGTGAAGATCTTGAATTACTACTGCTTTCATTTTGGTTGATGGCGTCCCTCATTTTGGGGGGGCTTAAAAGTGATGGTGGAAAAGATAAATAATTTTTTTTTTTTTTTGGAAAAAACAAATATTAATTAGGATAGAAGGTGCAAAGACTGGAATAGAAAGTGACAGCTAAATGGTTTTACCTTCCTTTGAATAGCTTTAGCAGGAAAATAGAGAACTTTATGGTAAATTTTCTTTTGGTCAAAATTCGGATTTTTTATACCACTACGAAACCATGAGGTTTCAAGTAAAATACAAAGACCGACTTAAGTCAATGAGTCTTTATAATTCTTCAAACTATGATGAAGCCTTTAAAATGTAAACTAGTAGTTGAACTCTAGGGCATAAGACAACCGAGTGTGCAGGCAATGCTGCCCAAAGAGGGTCACAATTAAACAAAGTATGAAAACAAGACAAACTATACAGAAAAACCATAAAGACGGATCAGAAGTGTAAAGAAAAACGTCATAGAATTTTAAAATCGAAAGCGAATGCAGAAGAAGACAAAATATCGACTCTCAAATACCTCAAAGCTGGTGATCCATATTAGCGGCGTGGTCCATATTATCCACGTGGTCCATATTAGCCGCTTGGTCCATATTAGCCGCGATATTTGAAAATCTAACACTCTAAAAGTTTCAAAGCAACCATTATTTTATAAACCCTAGATTGCAGTGGTCGCAAAATTTGTATCCAAAATTGAAATATAATATAATTTTCTCAAAAAAATCTTGAGTCAAACATTCTGACCCTAATAAATTATTATTTATTGTGTTAATAGTGCTTAAATATTTGAAATGTGAAGCTATAGATTTTTAATTATTGGTTATACATAGTTAAAATACGTTTTTTCCTACAATGTCACACCCGTTACAAAAATATGTCACACCCGTAACATTTTTGAATTGTTATAAAAACACAGTTTTCAAATAAATGCTAATTGGAAACGTTATAAAATCTCCTTTACTATATGGCCTCTAAGTCAACTAAGCAGAATAAATCGATTTTCTAACGTCACACCCGATACATCTTAATTTAAGAGTTAGTAAAGTTGGAAGGCAAATTAAAAATATAATAAAAATATCTGATTTGAAAAATATATTAAAAACTTAATACATTATTTAATGAATAGTACACCAATCAGGAACAAAAATGATGTAACTATGTCACACCCGTTACAATAAAAATACCCAAATCTAAAAATTCAAATAAAAAAAAGATGGGAAAAAATCTGCTGCGTAAACAACTTTTAATTGAAAATTCGTCTTATTTCTCTTCCTGCTTTGTTTGATGGGATGCTATAAGCTTACTCAGCAGCCACATGTCAAAATTGAATATTCTCCAATTAATTTATGTCTACACATAAGATTTGTATAGATACATTTTCTGTATACACACAGAGATAGATAGATTTTTTTTCCTTATTAAGATTTGAAATGAAACAAAAATATTAAAAGAAGCAAAAAAAAAAAAAACAAAACAAACGAAACAGGCAGAAAAGAATCATTGATCAAAGTCTTAGCGAAGAAATTCTGACAGATTTATTGATATAATAATGTATCTAAATTTTGTTGTATCTATTCTATCTTATTTTGTGTGTAGATGTATGTATATGCAACAGCGGCTTGTTTTTTTGGTTATGAATCTTCTTAAATTTCTTCTTCCCTTCTCTTGCGCAATATAACTTCGATTTTTATATGATAATTTCCTTGATATATCTTCTGTCTCTGTTTCACTTGTTTTCTGGTAGATTCTTCACTCTGTCGAAGAAGACCGACGAACGATGACGACGATGAAAATTGATGGAAAATCCAATGAAGAAAATCGACAGAGATGTTTATTTATCGAATCAAAACCATGAAACCCCAAGAAGAAGATAAAGAACAAGATGAAGAAGAAGAAGAACCAGCTTCATTGAAGATGGAATCAAAGTTAGACGCCATAATCTCTCACAGTCGTCGTTTTCTTCGTCGTCATCGTCGTCGCTCTGCGATTATTATACCAAACTTTGATGGCAAAGGATTGGGCTAGATTCATATGCCTGGGATCTGAGATGTATCTATGAGTGCCTGCTGGTTTGCTAGGTTATTTTTTTTTTTTATTTTTGTGAGGCATATCGAATCCAAATCTGAGTTATTGATATGACTTTGGTGTAGAGTAATTTTGTTTTCTTTATATTTCTCTCTGAGTGTAAGGTATTTAGGGATTGAAGTTTTCAATGTTTGAAGTGAAGACTAAACCGAACCACAGTCGAGTCGAAGATATATAATTTGTTGCGGTTATGATGGAAAAATAAAAAACATACAATCTGTAATGGAAAAATCATAGACAGGAAGCCGATGAAAAGCGATAAAAATGAAGGTTCCGCATATTGTAAGATAATTGAGTTTTTTAAGGGTAAAGATAGAACCTTCATAGCAGGTGCTGAAGTGAAATGATAAATTATTCAATCAGGTGGAGTTTTTTTTTTGAGATTTTTAGAATGGGAATAAAGAAAGTTAGAATAAATGGAAGTTCCGAAAGATTTAGGTTTCCATATGGAGTCATGTATTGGTTAGAAATGGTATTAAAAATAGTTAATCAGGTACTGCTAGGTTATTTAGGTGACTTTTTTTCAGGAAGAGTTTAATATCGTTACAAAAAATATAAAATCTTTTGTTAGTAGCTGGCAAACAGTAGAGAATGAAACCAATACTGAGACCACATCAGAAGTTCGGTAGGTATCAATTTTTTTTTTTAAATCTGTATTTTGGAATCAAATAGGTTTTTTTTGGCCCAGTTTTGTTATCAAAACTTCATGTTTCTTACATCATTCAAAAGTACCGTCTCTAGTGTACTCTTGTCTCATCATTGAAAAGAACCATAATATTGATTAGTGATGGGAACTATCGAATGATTTGAACTATCGATAGTTATTAACTGAATGATTTGAAATATCGAATAGTTCATTCATTTATTCATTCGAATACAAATTATCGAATAAACTATTGAATAAAAAACTATCGAATAAAAAAAACTATCGAATAAAACTATCGAATGAAAAAACTATTCGAATGAAAATATTAACTAAATGAATGAATGAATAGTTTAAAACTATTGAATGAATGAATATTTTAAAACTAACAATAGTTTGATAGTTTTTATTCGATAGTTCCCATCACTATGAGATGTCCCGAGCATGTCCCGAGTATGTCCCGAGCATGTCCCGAGCTTGTCCCGAGCATGTCCCGAAGATGTTTCGAAGATGTTCCAAAGATGTCCTGAGCATGTCCCGAGCATATCCCAAAGATGTCCCGAAGATATACCGAAGATTTCCCGAGCATGTCCCGGAGATCACCCGAAGATGTCCAGAGCATGTCCAAAGCATGTTCCGAGGATGTCCCGAGCATGTCCCGAAGATGTCCCGAAGATATCCCGAGCATGTCCCGAGCATGTCCCGAAGATGTCCCGAAGATGTCCAGAAGATATCCCAAAGATGTTCCAAAGATGTCCCGAAGATGTCCCGAAGATGTCCCGAGCATGTCCCGAGCATGTCCCGAAGATGTCAAGAAGATGTCCCGAAGATGTCCCGAGCATGTCCCGAGCATTTCCCGAAGATGTCCCGATGATGTCCCGAGCATGTCCCGAAGATGTCCCGAGCATGTCCCGAGCATGTCCCGAAGATGTCCCGAAGATGTCCCGAGCATGTCCCGAGCATGTCCCCAAGATGTCCCGAGCATGTCCCAAGCATGTCCCGAAGATGTCCCGAGCATGTCCCGAGCATGTCCCCAAGATGTCCCGAGCATGTCCCAAGCATGTCCCGAAGATGTCCCGAAGATGTCCCGAAGATGTCCCGAGCATGTCCCGAGCATGTCCCGAAGATGTCCCGAAGATGTCCCGAAGATGTCCCGAAGATGTCCCGAAGATGTCCCGAAGATGTCCCGAAGATGTCCCGAGCATGTCCCGAGCATGTCCCGAAGATGTCAAGAAGATGTCCCGAAGATGTCCCGAGCCTGTCCCGAAGATGTCCCGAGCATGTCCCGAGCATGTCCCGAAGATGTCCCGAAGATGTCCCGAAGATGTCCCGAAGATGTCCCGAGCACGTCCCGAGCATGTCCCCAAGATGTCCCGAGCATGTCCCAAGCATGTCCCGAAGATGTCCCGAGCATGTCCCGAGCATTTCCCGAAGATGTCCCGATGATGTCCCGAGCATGTCCCGAAGATGTCCCGAGCATGTCCCGAGCATGTCCCGAAGATGTCCCGAAGATGTCCCGAGCATGTCCCGAGCATGTCCCCAAGATGTCCCGAGCATGTCCCAAGCATGTCCCGAAGATGTCCCGAGCATGTCCCGAGCATGTCCCCAAGATGTCCCGAGCATGTCCCAAGCATGTCCCGAAGATGTCCCGAAGATGTCCCGAAGATGTCCCGAGCATGTCCCGAGCATGTCCCGAAGATGTCCCGAAGATGTCCCGAAGATGTCCCGAAGATGTCCCGAGCATGTCCCGAGCATGTCCCGAAGATGTCAAGAAGATGTCCCGAAGATGTCCCGAGCCTGTCCCGAAGATGTCCCGAGCATGTCCCGAGCATGTCCCGAAGATGTCCCGAAGATGTCCCGAGCATGTCCCCAAGATGTCCCGAGCATGTCCCAAGCATGTCCCGAAGATGTCCCGAGCATGTCCCCAAGATGTCCCGAGCATGTCCCAAGCATATCCCGAAGATGTCCCGAAGATGTCCCGAAGATGTCCCGAGCATGTCCCGAGCATGTCCCGAAGATGTCCCGAAGATGTCCCGAAGATGTCCCGAAGATGTCCCGAGCATGTCCCGAAGATGTCCCGAAGATGTCCCGAGCATGTCCCGAAGATGTCCCGAGCATGTCCCGAGCATGTCCCGAGCATGCCCCGAAGATGTCCTGGGACATGCTCGGGACACCTTCGGGACATCTTCGGGACATCTTCGGGACATGATCGGGACATGCTCGGGACATCTTCGGGACATGCTCGGGACATGCTCGGGACATCTTCGGGACATCTTCAGGACATCTTCGGGACATCTTCGGGACATCTTCGGGACATGCTCGGGACATCTTCGGGACATGCTTGGGACATGCTCGGGACATGCTCGGGACATGCTCGGGACATGCTCGGGACATGCTCGGGACATGCTCGGGACATCTTCGGGACATGTTTGGGACATCTTCGGGACATGTTTGGGACATGTTCGGGACATGCTCGGGACATCTTCGTGACATCTTCGGGACATGCTCGGGACATCTTCGGGACATGCTCGGGACATGCTCGGGACATCTTCGGGACATCTTCGGGACATCTTCGGGACATCTTCGGGACATCTTCGGGACATGCTTGGGACATGCTCGGGACATCTTGGGGACATGCTCGGGACATGCTCGGGACATCTTCGGGACATCTTCGGGACATCTTCGGGACATCTTCGGGACATGCTTGGGACATGCTCGGGACATGCTCGGGACATCTTCGGGACATCTTCGGGACATCTTCGGGACATCTTCGGGACATGCTCGGGACATGCTCGGGACATCTTCGGGACATGCTCGGGACATCTTCGGGACATCTTCGGGACATACTCGGGACATGCTCGGGACATCTTCGGGACATCTTCGGGACATGCTAGGGACATCTTCGGGACATCTTCGTGGCATCTTCGGGACATGCTCGGGACATGCTCGGGACATCTTCGGGACATCTTCGGGACATGCTTGGGACATGCTCGGGACATCTTGGGGACATGCTCGGGACATCTTCGGGACATCTTCGGGACATGCTCGGGACATGCTCGGGACATCTTCGGGACATGCTCGGGACATCTTCGGGACATCTTCGGGACATCTTCGGGACATCTTCGGGATATCTTCGGGACATCTTCGGGACATCTTCGGGACATCTTCGGGACATCTTCGGGACATGCTTGGGACATGCTCGGGACATCTTGGGGACATGCTCGGGACATGCTCGGGACATCTTCGGGACACCTTCGGGACATCTTCGGGACATCTTCGGGACATCTTCGGGACATCTTCGGGACATCTTCGGGACATCTTCGGGACATGCTTGGGACATGCTCGGGACATCTTGGGGACATGCTCGGGACATGCTCGGGACATCTTCGGGACATCTTCGGGACATCTTCGGGACATGCTCGGGACATGCTCGGGACATCTTCGGGACATGCTCGGGACATCTTCGGGACATCTTCGGGACATACTCGGGACATGCTCGGGACATCTTCGGGACATCTTCGGGACATGCTCGGGACATGCTCGGGACATCTTCGGGACATGCTCGGGACATACTCGGGACATCTTCGAGACATCTTCGGGACATCTTCGGGACATGCTTGGGACATGCTCGGGACATCTTCGGGACATCTTCGGGACATCTTCGGGACATCTTCGGGACATGCTTGGGACATGCTCGGGACATGCTCGGGACATCTTCGGGACATCTTCGGGACATGCTTGGGACATGCTCGGGACATCTTGGGGACATGCTCGGGACATGCTCGGGACATCTTCGGGACACCTTCGGGACATCTTCGGGACATCTTCGGGACATCTTCGGGACATGCTCGGGACATGCTCGGGACATCTTCGGGACATCTTCGGGACATACTCGGGACATGCTCGGGACATCTTCGGGACATCTTCGGGACATGCTCGGGACATGCTCGGGACATCTTCGGGACATCTTCGGGACATCTTCGGGACATGCTCGGGACATGCTCGGGACATCTTCGGGACATCTTCGGGACATCTTCGGGACATCTTCGGGACATGCTTGGGACATGCTCGGGACATCTTGGGGACATGCTCGGGACATCTTCGGGACATCTTCGGGACATGCTCGGGACATGCTCGGGACATCTTCGGGACATGCTCGGGACATCTTCGGGACATCTTCGGGACATCTTCGGGACATGCTCGGGACATGCTCGGGACATCTTCGGGACATCTTCGGGACATCTTCGGGACATCTTCGGGACATCTTCGGGACATGCTCGGGACATGCTCGGGACATCTTCGGGACATCTTCGGGATATGTTCGGGACATCTTCGGGACATACTCGGGACATGTTCGGGACGTGTTCGGGAAGTGTTCGGGACATGTTCGGAACATAAAAACCATAAAACTAGTTTTTCACATTTTTCTCAATATTTTTGAGGTTATGTACAAAAATGATAAAAACAAACTTTTTGTAGCTGCTATTAGTTTTTTTTTTAATTTTCTGAAAAACTATTCAACTTGTTTTTTCAAAAAATGAAACGGCAATCTGAAAGTGCTCAAAAAAATTTATTTTTTTCTAAACACAAAAATGTATGTATTTTAATTTTCAAAATCTTTTTTCTTAACTTCGGTAATAACCTTATAATATTATTTCAAAATTTTTTCAAACAATAGAAATAACTATGTACTACTCTAAAGTGTTTTTGATTTTCTTAAACATAAAAGAAATACCTACAAAAACTCTCGAAAAACAAGGTGTCTATTTATTAGAACTTTGTGATGGTTAAGATGAGAGGTATGAAGCCAAACGAACATATTAAATAATAGAAATCCTATACAGAATATAAATATGCTAATCTTCTCCTAATGTTTTTTTCATATTCAATAGCTAAGTGCGAAGAATTAAACAGAGTCTTTTAAAAGGCATTTTTTTTTTTGTTTGGAAAACCTATTAAGAGATTTTTTTTTAATGTTCAATTACTTTTGTTTGCATTTTTGTTCACAAAAATAAAGTGTGACGGCCTTGACCCTAAATAGAAAAAAAAAACTATCTTAAAAACATTAAAACCCATTAAAGATTCATTTCTTTAAAAACACAGAAATGGTCATGGTGGCAGAGTCTTTACAGTTCATTGAGCTCTCTCTTTCACTTTTCGGATAATAAAACATCAAATTGATTAAAATTTTTATTTATTTTATTACATTTACTCTTCAAACAAAAAAAAAAAAACAAAAAATAACACAATCAACCCTCGAACGCCAGGCCACATTGAGACAACACGAAAAAAACCAACAAAAAAAACAATCGTTCCCAATCAATCCAATTCAATTGAATTGATCTCTGGTAATGTAACAAAATATCTTTTTTTTTTCTTTCCAATATTTTATTTTATTCTTTTTACTCGAAAGTAGGTATATTTTCTGAGAGTAATCATAATTTATGACTCATCCCAGTCATAAATTTAAAATTTGAACAAAAAAAAAACAAGCAGAACCGTCATATTCTGTCCTTCAATCTTCTTCAGAGTGTTTTTTTTTTCGAGAGATTGCCGCGAGAATGCTGACACGTAAAGTGTTTGGAATTTTCTGCTGGTATAGAGAAAGTACAGACGAGCAGAGAAGTATTGAAATGATATGATGAAGGAAAGAATTTTTTTTTCTTGTGATAGATGACTGACGTAATTTATTGTCAATTGATTTTTATGACAGCGCGCACATTATGGCACATCGCCATTTTGAAAAAAAAGTCTAAAAAATACCAAACCCATCAGACCCAAAGGGAAAGGGGGTTTTAAAAAATCTAATTTAAATTTCAAAAACAGTTTTCTCTGAGATATATATACCTACTTTATGCCTTTTGCCACCCTCACTCTCTCAAACCCGTCCGTCGCCATTATTCAGGGCCAAAGTAATTAAGAAGGGTTGCGCCAAGCCACTGTAACTGCTATATACCACCCACCCCACAATTATACCACCGCCTACCTATAATAATTCTTTTCCAGAACAAACTCTTAAACAGGCGTTGTGTATAGTCATCGTCATCGTCTCGATGTGTTTTGGAAAATCTCCCAATGGCAACTCAATCAATCAAAAGTACTGACATCCATTGCCTTTTTTTTTTTTTTTTGCTTTTGGCTCCCTTAGCAATGAGTTTTGAGTTTTTCTTTTTGTGTTTGCTCTATTTTATTATTTTTGGAAAATTATACAATGAGGGTTGTTGTGCTGCTTGATATAAGTAGGTACGTATCTTTTACATTTTATATATATTTTTAAGGGTGAATTTGCCGTTCGGGGACTTATAAATATTTTTTAATTGCCCTTAACATTCACACAGACAGAAAAAGCGAAGTAAAATAGAAACACACGTACACACAAGGATATTTATACCTACAAACAAACAAAAAGCAATAGAACATCAAATGGCAGTAAGCAAAAGTATAGTAGAAAAGCAGAAAACAGAGTAGAAAAGTTTGCCGAAGGATTTTCATTTCTATAAATTTTCTACTTTTCATTCTTAAAATTATATTTTTTCTTCAAGTCAAGACGATAGAATTGAAAATGAATGAAATAGGGGTGGATTTTAATCAGAAAGAGGCTTAGGGATAGAATAGTTAAAAAAGGCCTCAAATTTTAAAAATTGTTGTCTATAGATGTCTTTTTTTTTATTGAATCCTTCAAAGCCTTGAAATGAAAAATTTTGTCTTTCAGATGAAATTTATATTGAAAAAGTGGTCAATTTTTGTTTGAAAATCCACTTTAACCTTTTCACGTTTTTTTATTTCCAGGTGCAACATGTTGCGAGACCTTGAGAATGTTTATAAACTTTTGGTAAGTGCTTTTTTACACATAAATTTTATTTACATTAACAGAGTTTTATTGAAATCCATTCTTTTTTTTGTATTATGTTCTTTCAATTGTCAGCAACATGTTGCGTGAGCCTATATCAATTCCTAGGCAGTAAGTTTTGATCCCTGTGTTTTATAGGGTCTTGTAGTTTCCTTTTTTGTCAAATTCCCATGCGTAAATTTTATAAAACCCACCTTTTTTGTTGTGTCTATTGCAACATGTTGCAGACTTTTTTTTTAACAAATTTAAGATTCTAAAATTTGATTCATATGTAATTTCGTTTGACTAATAGAATTTAAACAAAGAAGCTAAGCTTATCTTCCATTACTAGTTTTGTATGCAACATGTTGATAATCGTTTTATTAGCTCGCAAATATGAAGATACAGGGTTATTCTTTGGGTTAAAAGGGCAATATGAAGTCAAAGATATTACTTCAAAACGAAACTCGTTTCTTGACTTAGTCGGTTTTTCTGTTGCAACATGTTGCAGTTTAAAGTTAGTTTTTTTATGCATTGCAACATATTGCAGAATAGTTCTAGATTTTTCCTTTATTTGTTTTTAATAAAAATAAAAATGATGTGTTTTTGAAATAAATTTGAACCAGAAACATAAGCTACGAAAGAAAAATCAAGAACTCTACTCTGTACATTCTCGTATTTGTTTTTGCAACATGTTGCAGGGCCTTTTAAGGACTCTCTGTTTATTTGCTTTTTTGTCATGATAGAGATATTATTTTCCTGTGTAAATTTGAGTCAGGAACCTAGTTATCTACAAAGACAAAGACGATTCATTTTTTTCATCAGATGCTAGATTTGTTGATTCAACATATTGCTAAAGGTGCAACATGTTGCACGAGAGCAAACCATTTTTACTAAAAAATCAAGGTTTTTTATTACTTCTTCTCCGATTTACTGTATAGAGGACAACTTTTTGTAGGTATATCTTGCGCCTTACTAAATCATCTCCAAGAAATACTGACAAACTCCCACCATGCCGCAAAACCGCTTAAACAGTAGCAGCAGTTCAGCAAGCAAAACTTCATATTCATTTCATCCACTTGTATACTCGCTGTGAGTTGCCCCAATTTACAATAAATTTGCGCCAAAGAATAAAAAACAAGTACCTACCCTTCCTTACCCTTCCCACTCTTTTCCATAACCCCTCAGAGTTTAACGCATATATATTTCCATAGTTAGCCCAAGAAAAGTCATAGAGACAAAGAAGAAAATAAAATAAAAAAAGAGGTCCTTTACCCGCGCATTTGCCTTTCTATCAAAAACATTCAACTGAGTGATTGCGCGCGAACGGGACAAGAGGATAGCTTTGCTAGAAAAGATCCTTGTCGTTTTCACCATCAGGCTGAGAAGATGAAAAAGAAGAAGAAGGTGACTTGCGAGATGGGTTGCCATTGCCGTGGACGGGCCACGGGTAAATATACAAGAAAAACTGATAAACTGCCTACAGAAGCCCATAAGCAAAAAAAAAAAAACCTGAGATTGAGAGTAGCTTCTTTTCTTTGGGTCTGACAAGACACTGTGAGCTGTGTGACTTGTGTGCGAGTGAGTGTATTTGTGTGTCTATTTGGCAAGAGATTTGCAAATGAAAAACACTCGTGTCCTCGCCAATCTATCCATTCCTATGCCCATGCCTCTGCGAAAACACCCGCCAAACAACCACTTGGTTTTTGTTTAATTTTCTACCAACAGGGGTCGTGGGCGAGCGAGAACCGACGCGACGGAGGAGATGTAGACCAACAACCAAACGGTACATAGGATGAGTGATATTCTCTGTGTATCTGTGCTGTAGGGTGTAATAATTCAAGAAAATAATGGCCGTTAATTTTCATAGCTTCTCTCTGCTGGCTGCTTCGAGGACGAGAAAATGAGTCAGTGGAAGTGGAAGGAGTTTGAAAATCGGATCCTGCCTGGACTGGGATTCTCATTTGCTATAAATATATTTATACATTTGAACCGGTCAGAGAGGGTCGCGCCCGCTTCGTCATTCTCATCGGACGTCGTCGTTTTCTTTAGTCTGGCGTCGTAATTGGAGCTCCACATTGCGTCCATGGGTTTCGGTCGGAGGTAGATATAAGAGAAGGAGGAAGTTTGATGGAGGTGGCAGCGTGATGGAAATGAAATATCTAAGCAAAGCTCTGATGGAATAAAAGTGCAGGAAGTCAAGTGACAAAGATTTGTGAGCCTTGAACAAGAGTCGACGCGCGAGCGAACGGCAGAAATGAGAAGAGTGCTATGCGATGGCGACAGAGAATATTCGAGGAAGGTATTAGAATTAGAACTGGAAAATTACTTTTTTTTTATTCTCTTCTACCTTAAATATATTATTATGATGAAAATAGAAATTGATGTGGATAATTAAAAGGAATAAATGGCTCGAAAAAGTCTATATACACACCAATACAAACGCATAAAATTGAGAAAGAAAATTGGAAAATTATTTATGAACGAAGGATAAATTTAGTTAAAGTGGTGGGGCGAGAAAGGTTTGAATGGATAAGGTCCTTTGAATCGAATATTATATAGGTATCTGCCTAGGAAGGAATAATTTCGAGTTAAGCTGGTAAATCTAAATATTTATGATAAGTTTATAGTCAATTTGTTTTTATTCATAAAGAATGTCAGTTTTATAAAAAGTAACCTCTGAGGGGCAAATAATTTAATGAAAGACTTTCTTCAGTTACTTTTTTGCTTATAAAATTTACTTAATCAAACACTATTGACTTATCTAATATAGGAACGTACTCAAATTTTGGCAATTGACATGAACAGATTGGTATTTCGAAAGCAAAAAACAATGAGTCAGAACAAATATAGCAGCAAATTGATAAACTATGTGCTCTCCTTAGACCAAATTCGATAGACACCTTTGATCCATCATCAAAAGTGGATTTCAAAGAGTATAAATCGGGCATTGAAAAAAAAAAATTTTCCAGGTTTAATGTCGAAAACATCAGTTTTTCTAATATAACTCCAAAACAGTACGTAAGTGCTACTAAAACATGATTGAACTGAAAATTGTAGAAAAAAAAATATTTAGTTTTGCAAAGGTCCAAAGTCAAAAATTTCTGTTCTTCAGATTTTCCTCCATATATGCATTTCATTTGTTTTACGCATAAAATGTTCAGAAAAATCCTTAACTCCATAGCACCTTTGACCGTTGGGCGCCACTTTTTAGTGAAAATCATGAAATAATCTTTCTTTTAGTCACTTCGCTTTCAATAAGCATGTACCTTGCAGAGAAACGTACTAAATTTGTGCAGTGCACTCGTAATCGCTAGCCAAAATATATCCAACTATGAATATACATACTTTTTTCAAGGTTTAATGTCAAAAATATCAGTTTTTCGTACATAAGCTAACTCAAATACAGTAAGTTCTATTGAAATATTGAAATATGGTTGAATTGAAAATTGTAGAATTTGTGGTACTCTACAAAAGGGCATTATTTTTTCTATTTCATTTGTTTAACTCATAAAATGATGAGAAAAATTTTCTATTTTCAAACACATTTGACCGTGGGGCGCCACTTTTTGAAGAAAATAATGAAAAATCTTTCAATTAGGTTTTTTTTTTTTTTTGCTTTGGCTCTTTAAAAGATCACGGCATTCACTTCACTTTCAGTAAACATGTATACCTTAGAAATAAATACTCTGCTTTTTTCTTTTACCTGATTGTACCAAATTATTCCCCAGTGACAGTCCTTGTTGCAATTCTCGACGATGTCCATTTAAATCTCCAAAAGCAAAAATGATAGTTCACTGTATACAGAGAAAAAGACCGACTAAAATTAAGCGGATTTCTGGATTTTTTTTGCCTAGATAACTTCCGTCTTAAATAAGCGGAAATCCACTTGATTTAAGATGAAATTCTTATATGTATGATATTAAAAAGATTTTCATCTCAAATTAAGTGGATTTCTGCTAGAAAAAAAACCATGCAAAAATCCGCTTAATTTTAGGTGGTCTATTTTTGAGTGTACCGATTCCGTCTTTATCTTGTTCTTCATCTTCCGTCTTAAATTAGCGAAAATCCACTTGATTTAAGATGAAACTCTTATTTGTATGATATTAGGAAGATTTTCATCTTAAATTAAGTGGATTTCCGCTTATTAAGACGTAAAAAAAACCATGCAAAAATCCGCTTAATTTTAGGTGGTCTGTTTTTGATTGTACCGATTCCGTCTTTATCTTGTTCTTCATCTTCCGTCTTAAATTAGCGGAAATCCACTTGATTTAAGATGAAACTCTTATTTGTATAATATTAAGAAGATTTTCATCTTAAATTAAGTGGATTTCCGCTTATTAAGACGGCAAAAAACCATGCAAAAATCCGCCTCATTTTAGGTGGCCTCTTTCTGAGTGTACCGATTCCGTCTTTATCTTGTTCTCTCCCGTAGTAAAAAATTTTGTATGCTATTTACTTAAAATCTAAGAAACGGGCTCTATTTCTAGTAACAAAATCCATTTACCAATCATTTTTTTAACGTCATTAAAACATTAAAAACTTTTTTTTAAGTAAACTTTTCATAAACATCACGGCAACACTCATCTTTCTGCTCCACTCATGCAAAAATATTCAGCAAAAATACAAAAAAAAATCAGATTCAAATCTTGTATATTCCCCAACCATGCGCCTTCTCTTTCTGCAAAAACAAGGTATTTCTTTCTCCTACCCTTTTTTTTGTGTTGTTGTTTGTCTTCTTATTCAGTTTTCAGTTTGAGTTGAGTGCTGCGCTACTGCTGCTGTTGCTCTGTTTGTCTGTGATAACACAACAACAAAACTATGAACGTGAATTGCAGCCATCGTGGATTTTCTCAGCTGTCACTCAACATTATTTCACCTTTCGTCTTCTTGTGTTTGTTGAATCGACGACGACAACACCAAGAGCACACTAACACATACAATTTGCAATAGAAGGCAAACCATCATCAGAAAGTGGGAATGACCAAACATCAAACACAAACCAACAACAATATGGTTTTGGTATTCGGTTGGAAGGAAAGAAGAAAAGAGAATAATTGGTATTTTCTATACGAGTGTGATTGTGTGTGGACATGTACTTGCTTTGCTTTCTGTATTGTGCTGTTGGTGCAAGCAAATTGCGGGTGTGTGTACTGAGAAATCAATCATTTTGAGTTGTTTTTTTTTTGTTGTTGAGATGGACAAGTTGTTTGGCTGCTGTGTGATACTCATAGAGCAAAGGTACCGCCCCTCTACTATAATAATAAGGTGGGATTGTGTACATTGTTTTATTGTTGTTTTGTTAGTATTTTTACGGAGCAAGTGCTATAGTTTTTGTGATTTTTTGATGGTAGAATGGCAGTTAATATTAATTTACTTGATGATTATGATACACTCCCTCTCTTGATGATTTTCTTTTGTGTGTCAGGGAGGGGAATTTGTTCGATGTGAGAATAAAGTACTACTCGTACATGTTGTGATAAGAACGAGTTAAACTAAATTGATAAAAGTTAACAAGATTGATTTTTTACACTTATTGGAATGGTAGTGTTGCCATTGTGTTTTCTTTTATAGGATATAATAAATTGTTGTAATGAATTTCAAATTAAACAAGGAATTCAAACGCTTTTGAAGCTAGAATGACTAAGTGTTCAACTTTCGGGTTTTAGAAGAATGCAACACTTGTGTCTATGTTCCGAAAAGAAACAAGTCGGTCTCGTTATTACTACCTAACGATACAATAATACCAAATTCCCTCTTGTTTTCGTTTTGTCGAAAGTAATCATATCTTGATTAAACGATCTTGAAGAGATAGGACATTCTTAAGCAAGTAATTTGACCAGACAAATTTTTTTTTTTAATCTTTGGGGATTTTCAGGTTACATAAATGTAACAGCATTGCATTAATTTCATTCCAATTCCTTGTTATGCAAAATATGATATATTATAGTACACCATTTTTCGGTGGCAGTAAGGCTTGGTTTGGCATATTCTCAAGCCCTTTTATTTTAATCACATTACTCTGGAGAAGTGTATATTTCCCAAAACTTTCCACTTGTGTTTATCAAGCGAGATAACTTTAAAAGTAGTTGATGGTAACGCCTTTAAAAAAGTCCGCAACCCGGACAACATAAATCAGTGGCGCAGTGGGACGACCCATAGCAATAAATAAAAAAATCGAATATTATTGCGGTACTTTTGAGTGATTGGTATGTCATCCCAAATATATTTAGGTTCTAACTGCATCAAAATTATTTGCATTGTCCAATTAGTGCAAAAGTTATAGAGCGCTAAACATTAGCTGCGTTCCTTTGGAAATATTTATCTACTTTTTAGTACTTAAAGCTGCTTTGAACTACTTTTTCAGTATAGCAAAGTAGTTCAAAGTAAATTTAAGTACTAAAAAGTAGATAAATATTTCCAAAGGAACGCAGCTATTGTCTAGTTTAATTTTTTTTTGGTGCTAAAAAATCAGGTTGTAATTTGCCTTACTCCCAAAATTTTTTGTGCGGTAAAAAATTAATTTAATAATGGATAATAGCACTCATCAAGGTATATAAATTAATATTTAACTACAAACAAATTTTTGTTTTGTTGGGTTTTGTTTTTATTCGTGATTTTCCAAGTGTTGGTAGAAATACAAATTTTTTGACTTTGAGTAAGATTTTCTTTTTTACACCTACAAGGCTTTCTGGGGTTTTTATGGTTTTATACTCAGGAAAGTGCCCTTTAAATGAATCAAGAAAAAAATCTTGCCCCAATTTCCCCCAAGTACTTATAGTCGCGTTTTTTAGGTTCAACCCCCTATATCAAAAATGGCCAAAACTTAAAAACTTGACTGGATAGTCCGAGAACAGAAAATTTTATAACTTGAGTTTGAAAATTCTACAACTTCTTGGCTTAGAGGAGTCGATAGGAGAGGTAGAAGCTCAAATACAGGAAGTTAATAAATTTTATTGCCTCAAGGTAAAGTAGAAGATGGAGCAGTCTTCTAGAAGACTCAATATGTTCATGAGCGCTAACGAATAATGGCTGAATTCTAATCTAAATATAACTAAAGCTATACAGGATTACGTAAGTGATAACATCAGTTTAAAAAAAAAAAATGCTCCTTAAACCAATATTATTTATAACATTTTACCGGTTTATTAAAAAATGATGTCATCAAAGTCTATAAAAATGAAAAATTGCTAAGCAGTTGTCAAATTTCTGGTCAAAAAGTTCACATATATCAAATTATGATCGAGATATATACCAATATATTCTTCAAAAAATTATACAGATCTTAGTTTTAACCTAGAATTTAACCTGGACGACTTTAGTTATACTTCTGAAATCGACACTGAATAAAAAGTTTTGTTTCTTTATTTTGTTATTTTCTTTTTTGTTTGAATATTCAAATTATTATGTTTTTATATCTATGCTATTATAAGTTCTATTTTACATAAATTAAAATTAACTAAAAGAAGAGAATAAATAATAATAAAAAGAAAATCCTTAAAACGAATTTCGCTGCTCAACTCTTTTAATTAAATAAAAATGAATTTCCTTGGTAAAACGTTTCCATTTATCTAGTTTTCATGTTTAATTAATAGATTTGGGTGTAAATAGACGTCTTAATGCAACTTTGCGTAGTTTCAATCACTTAAACACAAGATATTAGAAATGCCGATTTTTCCATACATTCGTCCCACTGTGTGGCGGTGGCCTTATTTTAACAGTTTTTTTTTTGTTATTTGTATCTCTTGGTACATTTACTTCTACCGCTTTGGAAGAGTATGCACCCTCTTTTTGGAACGTCTTTTTGAGGATCTTTCCGTTTCACGTTCTAGTCCTTCTTTGTCGGTTTTATATTCGTAAATATCCACTTGCTGGGGAATTATATTTGATTCTTTATGTGAGAGTTTTTGGAATCCTTCTTTTTTTTTTTGCGAAGAAGATAGATTTCTTTCGTAGTAAATTGATTTCTTATTTCAACTCTTGATAGAGTTTCAATGTTTCGTCAAGTCTTTGGCGAAGTTCGTTATTGTCTTCATCAAGACTTTCTATTTTCTCTGACTCTACTTTCAAGCAAGCTCTGGCGCTTTGTGCAGACTCTTGTCCAGAGGTGATAATCAAGCTATAATGGGTTTTCTTGAAAAAGGATTTATCAAGTGTTGGAATTGGAATAAATGGCTCTCCCCAAAATCCATAGAGCTGATTTGGATTTTCCAGAAAATCTGAATTTCCACCTGGGGTATTATAACTATCTGTTTTACTCATAAAATATTTTCTCAGTATACGGAGGATGGATTTTAGTCCACGTTATATTCTTTTATGAAAGGGAAGGGGGAAAGCTTGTATCCTATTGATTGTACCCTATGGGATATCTTCTCATTTGTTTACTAGCATCGCTTTAAGGTAATTTTTTTTGTAAATCGAGATGGATTTATGGCTCTAACCTTTCGTTTAAGCTCTTTTACATTCCAAATCATCTAGGGTCCCTGAAACGGTTGTAATACCCCATTCCTTTTTTTTTTCTTGATTCAGAATTTAAATTTGCATGATTTAATTTTACTCTTACTTTTTTGTTTTAAAATCATGTTGTTTTTTTTTTTAAATTGTTACAACGGCAACACTATCTGCCATCAACCAACAATAATGAATACAAACAAAACTTAACTTTTAATCTCATACTTTTCTTGTCTTATTCCTTTCACTTTGGCTTACAACAAGAAAATATAAAATAAAAATTACAAAACGAGAGCAATCAGCAGAACCAGATTAAAATTGACAAGAAACATCAGAGAAAAAATGGACACAAAATAAAATAACAGAAAAAAAAAACTCATCCTCCATGCTGCTCTTTTATCATATTTGATTATTATTTTTCTTAACTTCTCTATCTTTCTCACTCTTTTCTCTACATATTTTGCAGAGATTTTACTTTTTGCAAAAATAATAAAATCAAAGAAGCTCCCCAAGAACGAGACAACATCACACCCAATATGATTTATTCCAAATACACACACACCGGCATTATTCCTTCAACTCTAACAACACTCAACAACAACAACAAATCGACCAATTTAATTAAAAGCAAAGTTGAGTGACAAGCAGCAAGTTGTAGAGTAGAGAGATGCAACAAACTGATAGAGCTATGCCATATCACGCACATTCAAGCGAGACAGACCGAGAGGTGTTAACGAATAATGCGATTTTATATGGCGGCGGCAACTACTTTTGTGTTTGTGTGAAAGAAAATGCTAGCGCAGGCGAATGAGTTGAAAATGAAAAAGGATAGAGAAACAGCAGAAAAACGGGACAGATTTGTGTGCATTCGTGATGTGTGACGCGACGACACCAAAAAAACCCAATTTGATTGATTGATTTATAAGAAAAAAACTCATCAGAATTGAGTGAGTGAGAGCAAACACAAGTTAGTCGTTTTTTTTCATTGAGTTCGAGTGTATTCGTTCGAGTGGAGTAGATTGTAAAAATGAGTTTCTTCTATTTAAACAAATTGCAAGAGAAACTCAGCGAAAAATACACAAAATTGAAAAGAGAACAAATTGCAGAGAATTTATTTTTGGCGGGTATTTCTCAGCTGTTTGCAGCTGTCACTTGATTCCATGTTTTGTCGTCGCTGCTGCCGTCGGCATTTTTGTGATTCAGATTTCAGACTAATTTTTTATTTTGTTAAAAATATTGTTGCTAAAATGATGATTCATCTCACTTTTATTGAACAAACGAATTCATGTTAGTTTTTATTCTCTATTAATTTCATATAAACAAAAAAAACTCACTCAATAAGTTTGCAAACTGCACAACAAAATTTCTCTTCGTATCACAGTTGTTGGTTCATTTTCAATTTGTAGAGAATTTTTTGGTTGAATTTTTGGATATTTGTATTCAGGTTCACTTTATTTCCCACTTAATCACAACTTTGGGGTAAACAAATAAAAAAAAAACACAATAATATTAACTTTTTTATCAATTCACTTTTAGCAAGCGGCAGTAGGTAGCGACAAAATACTCAAGAACTGAATTTGACAGATGACAGTTGGCTCTTCGATTAAAATTTTTATATTAAAGATAAAGAAGAGTAAAGAGATTTAAAGATTCAAGAGTGTTTGAAGAGAATTTTGAGGGGTTGATTTATGGTTAAAATGATTTTGTTTCTTTTGAAATTATTGAAATTAATTTTTAATTTATTTTATTTGGTTACGTGATTTTATTTTAATTTTTATGTCAGAGGTCAGATCTCAGATATAAATACAATTAAATTGCGATAAAGGTAATTTCTGGGTTTTGTTTTTTTAAATATCTTGGGTACCTAGGTATTTTCGAAATTACGATTACAATTGAGTGTTTTGTTCATTTACTAAAAAAAACTCAAACGTAAACCCCTTTGAGATGGAGAAAACTTTGCTTCATCAGAATACTGGTTTTTCGGAGTTCAAATTTGTAGACTCAATTTTATTTTGCAAATAATAATTTAAGCACTTAATTAAATACGTATTTTGGGTTTTAATCAAAACAAACATTGCAGCGATGGAAATGTTCAAAGAAGTGATTTTCATCATGCCCTTCGTGTGCCCTCTTGAGCGACCATATACATACAAGGGCGTACACAGGGGGTGGCAGGGGGGAGCCAGTTGCCCCCCTAGAATTTTTTGGTCTATTGAAAAAAGAATAGATAATAATTTAATTAAATTTTAAAAAATTGTTTAGGTATAGATACAGATTTAGTAAATGTTTGTGAAAAAAAACCTACAAATCGTTCTTCTCCATCTTTCTATTTTCTAAAAAAATCTCATTTTTTATTAATACCTATAATTTTTTGAAAACAAAATTTAATGCCCCATTTGCCAAAAGTTGACTATTAATTTTTTTTAGACCAATTATTTAATTAATTAATTATTATTTTTTTTTTTTTTTTAATTTTATTTTTGATTTATACTAAATCTATGTACACTAGTGATGGGAACTATCGATAGTTAGTAATTGAATGATTTGAACTATCGAATAGTTCATTCATTCATTTATTCATTCGAATAAAAACTATCGAATAAAAATTATCGTACATAAAAAACTATTCAAATGAAAAAACTATCGTTTAAGAAAACTATATGAATGAAAAAACTAACGTTTAACCCTCTGTCGGCACACGGGTGCGAATTTGGCAAGACAAAAATAAAAAAATAAGGATTTTTAAAATAAGTGGTCACAAAAAAGTCTCTTTATAACGGTGAATATATATTTTTTTGGAATTATAAATACAATTTTGAAATTCCTCGGAAAATTCTACATCAATTTCATGTATGATTCTCTACAAAATATTGAGACTGAAAAAAGTTCTAGCGACGTGAAAAAGTACAAACCAAATTCGCACCCGTGTGCCTATCTCGTCACAAAAAAGAGGTGTGCCTACAGAGGGTTTTAAGAAAACTATTTGAATGAAAAAACTATCGTACAAAAAAAATCTATTCGAATGAGAAAACTATCGTATAGAAAAACTATTCGAATGAAAAAACTATCGAATAAGAAAAATGTTCAAAAGAAAATACTATTAAATAAAAAAAAACTAATTTAATGACAAAACTATCGTATAAAAAATCTATTCGAATGAAAATAGTAACTAAACTATCGAATTAAAAAAACTATTCGAATGAAAATAGTAACTAAACTATCGAATGAAAAAACTATTCAAATGAAAATAGTAACTAAACTATCTAATGAAAAAACAATTCGAATGAAAGTAGTAACTAAACTATCGAATGAAAAATCTATTGGAATGAAAATAGTAACTAAACTATCGAATGAAAGAACAATTCGAATGAAAATAGTAACTAAACTATCGAATGAAAAAACTATTCGAATGAAAATAGTAACTAAACTATCGAATTAAAAAAAACTATTCGAATGAAAATAGTAACTAAACTATCGAATGAAAAAACTATTCGAATGAAAATAGTAACTAAACTATCGAATGAAAAATCTATTGGAATGAAAATAGTAACTAAACTATCGAATGAAAGAACAATTCGAATGAAAATAGTAACTAAACTATCGAATGAAAAAACTATTCGAATGAAAATAGTAACTAAACTATCGAATTAAAAAAAACTATTCGAATGAAAATAGTAACTAAACTATCGAATGAAAAAACTATTCGAATGAAAATAGTAACTAAACTATCGAATGAAAAATCTATTGGAATGAAAATAGTAACTAAACTATCGAATGAAAAAACAATTCGAATGAAAATAGTAACTAAACTATCGAATGAAAAAACTATTCGAATGAAAATAGTAACTAAACTATCGAATTAAAAAAAACTATTCGAATGAAAATAGTAACTAAACTATCGAATGAAAAATCTATTGGAATGAAAATAGTAACTAAACTATCGAATGAAAAAACTATTCGAATGAAAATAGTAACTAAACTATCGAATGAAAAAACTATTCGAATGAAAATAGTAACTAAACTATCGAATGAAAAAACTATTCGAATGAAAATAGTAACTAAACTATCGAATGAAAAAACTATTCGAATGAAAATAGTAACTAAATGAATGAATGATTTAAAACTATCGAATGAATGAATATTTTACAACTATAGATAGTTTGATAGTTTTTATTCGATAGTTCCCATCACTAATGTACAGTACCTACATATGTGCCTATATGAATGCTTTTTCGTTAAAATTGAATCAGTGGCTTGGGAGAAATTGAGAAATTAAAAAAAAACAGTTCTATGGCTGACCCTGTTAACAATGATTTTATTAGTTTTCGACAAAAAACTTTTTCCATCAAAATTTTGACCTTGCTTGAAACAAACATTTGAACTTTTTCATCAAATCTTTTGAGTCGTTTATGAGCAATCAACCTTTTCCAAAACTACAAACTTCGACGAAGATCAGATACCTATTTAATGTGCATCGGCAGAAAATGGAATTTGAACACTATTTTCAAAAAAATAGCAATGCGCAAACTTATGTTCGCAAATTGTGGAAACGCTCGCAAATGTTTTGCGCGACTATTCAAATATTTGCGCAACAGCCACAAAATGGTATTCGGTAATTTTGTTGGCTCGCTGATTCAGCAATCAGCTAGAATTCATATTTTGACTTGCAATAGCATTGTAATATTGGTGCGATATGTTTTATCTGCTATCTCATTTTGCGTGCAAAGAGCATTTTAATACATATAATCAGCGAGCATGACACTATCTTATTGAATTTAAAAAACAGTAGATATTTGCAATTCTACACATTTTCGCAAGACAGTTGGGTTGGTTGCAAATGCTTGGAAATTGTTTCAAATATTTTTCGTGAGTTTTAAAACTACTTACGCTTAAGTCACAAAGTTTGCAAACTTTAACACTGAGATTTTTAGACGAATAGAGAAAGAAAATTTCGATATTAAGTTGGTTAATATCTACTGCCATAAGCGATAAACCCATAACTAAAAATAATTGAACTATAAACTCGTATTCAGGTTAAATCATTTATGAAAATATTCCAAGTCATTTCCATTGAGGTTCTTTGTGGTTATAAATAACAATCACAAAGACCTCTCACATCAAAATTATGTTTTATTATTATTTTTTATTTTCTTGGAAACTAAAACTTCATATCCCAATCCCAATCCCGGATCTTTTGTCAGCGACTTTTATAAATCTACACCAATTTGGAGCTTCCTAGAAATCAGCCTCTTTCATTTATATGCTAGACAACTCCGAAACAAATTGACAAAATTCATCTCAATCAGGATGTCCATATAGAGACAGAGTTAAAGGAGAGAGAAAGAGAGAGTGCATAAGTCGGCATCGTGTGGTGCAATTTAAGCCTCTCAAAACCATTTGCCACAGCTGAACCATGCCGCCAAGACGAGACGACAACGAGGACGAGAAGAACGACATCGTCATACATATGTCGTCGTGGTCTTCGTCTTTGAGTTTATTCACTCGGCGATGCCAAGTCTATCTATTTTGTGCCGCGCGAAAAAGCAACGGAAATTGACCAAACAATGAGCCCCTCCGACAGATACTAAGTGCGCCCATTAATTTCCACCTCATGCACTCGCGTCTGCTGCTGCTGTTGCTGCTACACTGTAAACCAAGACAGTGCGCTCTAAGCCATTTACTCGAATTGGCCAACATGCAAATCCCAAATGTCATATTCCTACATAGTCTCCTGATGATGATTTCCCAGCTCCTCCGTCCCGAATTCCCTCTGTGCTCGCTTATTCATTATGTGTGCCACTGCTGGCTTCAGATGAGGCTTCACACACGACGCGATGTCGAGTTTTGTATCCGACCAACTGCTCACAGTTGAATCAGGCCTCAAGGAACAGTTGTTCGGATGTGTTGGCTTGCCCTGGCCAAGCCGGGATCCGTAGCAGATGTCCGCTACATGTCAATGTCTTCTTTGCTCGCCGGCACAGATCTCTCTTCGAATGCGGGGTGGACCTCGTATACTTTGCTGTCTATGTGCCGATCATTGCCTACGGTTAACTCTGGTGTGCCGCCAAGCTGCGCTGCGCTGCGTCGCAACTTGCAAGATTGGAAAACCCAGATCGCGAGATGATGTATCTTTGGATACATCAAAAGCCAGCCCACTCTAGAGGAAGCGTCTATCATTTTCTATTCTCCGCGACCGACGAGCTGTGTCGTCTGTTATTAAATCAAATAATATACTGACGCACGCTTTTGAAAGGACACAAATCAAAATTGCTTGAGGAGGTGAAGGGCAATAGCACCAGTACCATCCACCACACACATCCGTTTGGCACTTCTTCAATCCAACAACAACAAGTCCAAAAAAAAACTAGGGACTCCAGTCGATTGTGAAACAATAAATTATCCAACGCAATGCAAAAACAAAAAAGAATCTTCTTTTCAAAATGGGAAAGGGAGGTTTCTTGTTTCTTCTTTTTTTTTGGCCCAAAAGCAAGGACTCAATTCACAACACTCACTCACATATAAAAGATGAGAACAAGAAATTCGAATGGCTATATAGCGTATAGTATAGGTATATTCATTTTGCTCATCCTCTTCCTCTCAAGCCCAGAAATATGAACTGAAAAAGGCATTAAAAAATGACAATAAATTTTATTTCATTTCGGTGATTTCATATTTTAGGGTGGAGACGATAATTCTTCAAATTTGACACTCAACAGTCGAATATGTTAAGGTTTTCTTCCTCTCTACTTCGTCTTTTGTATAATGCGTCTTGAGGTGGATGTACCAAAGTATTGAAAAGTCAAGGCTGAAAGCCTAGAGATTTGTAATGCATTCTTGAAAAGTATAGATGACTTGGGGATTGGTGCTTCCATTTTATGAAGAATGATGGTTATTGTTCAGGTTGATTCGTTCAAGTTTGAAGGTTATGATTTTAGTTACATACAGTAGCGAGCAAAAAAAATGCAAACGAAAAAGGTTAAAAGAGTTTTACATGATAACTAAGTTATTTTACATCGTTATACTACCAAATTTGGCACACAATATTGAAAATGTTTTATTTTCACGAAACAGAGTCGATTTGTGGAATATCTTACTTCAAGACAATTATTTGGTCAAAAGTCTGCCTAAATATGCGTTTTTAGCCGAGCAAAAAAAATGCAAATGTGTAAAAAACAATAAAGTATAATGATTTATTCATATTTTTTGTTTATGTTTTTGGTTTTTTAGGTTCATATTTTATTAATACACTACTGGAAAAAATTAAGGGATCAAAAAAATTTCCAAATTTTTGGGCGAATTTCAACAGGCCGTAACTTCGAAAGAAATGGTCGTACAAGAAATCGATAAAGGAAGAAATTGTAGCTCCAAGTGTCTAGTTTTTGGATTAGAACTTTAAAAATTTTTAACCTCCGCGGTTTTTGAGTAATCGTAGAAAAACCAGCAACAAAAAAATTTTCAAAATTGTTTTAGTTTTTTTTTTTTGGTCTACGGGCATGGAAAATTTTTTTTAGCTTAACCACTATAAGGATCGGATACTTTGTTCATTTAGCTTTAATTTGGTTTTTTGAACACCTCGATACGTCCACTTCTCGCGGAGATATCGGTCTTCAAATGGAAAAAAATCCTTTGTGATTGATTATCGATATCTCAGCAACCAATGATCGCACAGAAAGTTAAAGGTGGGTTTCAAGAACTTGAATGAATTCTCCTTAACGGCTAGCTATTGCTTTTCCAAAAAAAAATTTTTTTCTTATTTTCACATGAATTTGAAAATGCAACAAAAAAGGGCTTTTGGTGGTTTTTTGGAAAATCGAGCGCTAGATCGAAAATATTGAGGAAACTGCTAAAGTTAAGTGTGCATTTTACAGTTCAATATGTCCACAAAAACCCTACAAAAAATCAAATTAATCCAGCCAGCCGTTTTTTTGTTTCACTCGATCGAATTTTTGAAAAAATTAAAGGATCACGTTTTTTGCTCTGAAAAGCTCAATTTTCTTTTCTCATTTTGTAATGAGAAAAAAAATTGTTTTTCCTAGCTTTTTCCACATTTTTGCTCCAGAAAAAGCTTAAATTTAAAACAAAACAAAATTCCAAAAAAAAAAAAAATTTAAAAAAATAAAAATTTTTTGAATTTTTTTCTCTTGAAAAGTTTAAAAGAAAAAAAATTTTATTTTTTTAAATTTTTTTTTTTTTTTGGAATTTTGTTTTGTTTTAAATTTAAGGTTTTCCACGCCCGTAGACCAAAAAAAAAACTAAAAAAATTTTGAAAATTTTTTTGTTGCTGGTTTTTCTACGATTACTCAAAAACCGCGGAGGTTAAAAATTTTTAAAGTTCTAATCCAAAAACTAGACACTTGGAGCTACAATTTCTTCCTTTATCGATTTCTTGTACGACCATTTCTGTCGAAGTTACGGCCTGTTGAAATTCGCCCAAAAATTTGGAATTTTTTTTTTGATCCCTTAATTTTTTCCAGTAGTGTATTTTGTTGGGAACCCTTTATTTAAAACAAAAGCACGGATTTTTTTGGTATTGAGTCTATTAAAGACTATCATAAATTTTATGGTATTTGTTCACATTCTGATCAAATTTGCTCCATCATAACTGTGCATTTTGAATGCTTTCGCTTTCTCATCATCCGATCTACAAGATCCTACTTCGCGAAATCAAACCGCTTTCTGCTATTAATTTCAAACATTTTCAATATTGTGTGCCATATTTGGTAGTATAACGATGTAAAATAACTTAGTTATCATGTAAAACTCTTTTAACCTTTATCGTTTGCATTTTTTTTGCTCGCTACTGTATATGAGATTGTTTACAAGATTAAAAATATGGTTCAAGGTGAATGTGAATCATAAGCGATAAGCGGGGCAGGAGTTGTTCGTATAAAGTTGGTCTAATTATTTCGGTGCATTTTTAATATAAGCCAACAGTTTGTATCACCAAATTTTTTTTTGCTCATTAGAACAGATTTTTCACACATCTTTATTCACGTTTTAGGTGCCATTTTTTAGTTTTTATAAAATTTGTTGGTTTCTATTGGTTCTAGAACGATATATGTATTAAAATAAATTTCCTATTTTTTATGGTAAAACGAATTTGAGGCGTTCAGAATAATAACACTGGTTAACAAAATTAAACTTTTTTTTGTTGCCGAAACAAAAATATGCTTTTCTGAAGGTTTTCGGTGTGATGAACTCGAATCCGAAGTCAAAAAAAAAAATTAATCAGCTCCCGTTTTTGAAATATTACCGTTAGAAAATGCAGTAATTCGGGCCTTATTCTTTTATATAAGTAAAATTGTTTTAGCATATTTAGTAACGGTTTTGATAAGAACTATTTTCCACCTTTTCAAATCTGTTTAAATCTTTCCGATATCTTTTTTACTGCCCGAGATATCCTCAGTTGTTTGGCATATTTTATAAAATTTATAATATATGGAGCCAAACCCACTTACTTCATTTTAAGATATCTCGGACAATACAAACGATATTGAAAAGATTTAAACAGGTATCGAAAGATGGAAAACAATTTTCCTTTTACAAAAGAATAAGGTCCGAAAAAACGTTTTTTTGTAATATCTCAAAAACGCTAGCTGATTAGTTGTTTCTGACCTTGGATTCGAGTTTAGCACACCGAAAACCATCAGAAAAGTATATTTTTGTTTCAGCAACAAAACTTTTGTAAAACAGTGTAATGGTTCAAGTCCAATAGAAATTAATGTATTACATATTTTGAAATTTGATATAACAGAAATTTTGAAATAAATGTTTCACTGATCAATAGAATTATACCTCAAAAACTACTTTCTTTCATACTTTTTGATATAAAACGAAACCCTGAATTTTTAAGACCTTAAAACATAAAACCTATAGAGAAGTGGACTTGACCCATTTATTATTCTGAACGCCTCATTTATTGGTCAAAAATAGAACAAATTCGTTCGAGAGTTTTTATTGCTGAATATGATTCCTTGGCATACAGGAATACTATAGCCAAAAGTGCTACTAAATCAATTGGTGCATTTCTGAGAAAACAGAAACACTGGTTGGTTTTCAGTTTTTTTACTTGCGATATACCTAGGTACTATAGGGCAAGTTTAGGATTCGTAAAAAAAATTGAACTCGAGATAACAATTTTACATGACATTACGATGATGGAGAATGCCAAAAAAGTGGGTCTGGCAATTCTGTCTGTCTGTCCGTCTGTCTGTCTGTCTGTCTGTCTGTCTGTCTGTATGTACCTCGAGCTACAGTCTAAACTATTCCACTGATTTTGTTCAAACTTGGTAGTTAAGAGTTTTGGGTGATTCCCTAGAGGACAAATTGAAATTTTTTTTTTAGGACCAAAACTAACGGTACCTGTCATATAACGGAAATAGAAAAGTTAATTTTTTTCAAAAACGGCTCTAACGATTTTCATTAAAATTTTTAAGTGTAGTAGTACACATAAAAGCCAACTTTCTAAATAAAAAATATATATTTTTTTACCGTTATTAACGGTACCTGTCATATAACGGTTTTTTTGATTTATGAATATCTCGTTCAAGAATACCCCGATTTCAACGAAAATTTTTATACAAAATCGTTTAGGTAAAGGTAATGTTAAAAACTTAGAAAATTTTCAAAAAACTCATTTTTGGATTTTAAAAAACATTTCAAATTTTTTTTTTGAAAAATCAATTTTTTGAAAACGTGTTTATGAAAAATTTTGAAATTTCGTTCTTATGCGTTAATAAATTATTTCTTCAAAATGGCATACCAACTTTTTTTTTGAAAAATGTTAGAAAATTTTTATATATAAAAAATTATTTTTTTAAAAAACGGCTCTAACGATTTTCGAAAAATTTTTTCTAAAAATTCCCTTTTATACAAGAAGTAAACTGGCATACTTGGTTTTTTTGTGAAATATCATTTAAAACGATATTTAATTAATTATAAAAAACAGATTTTTTTTTTTTAATTTCTTGAAAATATCAAATTTTAAAGTTTCTTAATTTTCTTGAATAAAAAGCTTTTACATTAGAGTAACTTAAAGCATAAGTGCAAGTACGTGCGACTCCAGTCGTGCATTTTATTTTTTTTTTTTATTTAACTCGAAACCCAGCCTAACTTTCAAATGGTTCAAAGATACTTTTCATAGAAAATTAAGTTTTCTAACAAGTTAAGATGGTTAAAAATGTTTAAAAATTATTTTTGACTAGAATTCTAACCTAAAATCAATGAAAAAAAAGTTAAGAAATTGAGGATTTTATTGTATTTTTTTTTTTTTTTACTAAATCAAGGGGCATTTCGTGTAGGAAGGACGTACCGGGTCCTTACTTTGTACTAATAAAATAAAGTAGACGTAAAATCCTTTGATAATATGCAATTTTGAATTTTTTTTTTGTCTAGAAACGACTGAAATTTACCTTTTTCAAAATTTAGCATTTTTTCTATATTTTTGACTTTTTTAGTTGAAAGCAAGTTTTCAAAATTCGATAAAATCGATTGATAGTACCTACAGGTAAAATAGGCATTTATAAATAAAAAAATTGTTAGACTCATGAAACTTGGCTAAAAGTTTGCTTTTGGGATAAGAACCAAGTACAAAAAAAGTCTATAAAAAAAAGTTGGTTGAAAGGGTGTTTTTTCGCTGACAAGAGGGAGGATCTGAAGGTCAAAAATATACTGAAAAAAATTGTTTGTTGAATATCATCATATGACACATGTTTTCAAGTTATTTTTTGATGCTTAATCTAATGACATAAAAATAAAGTCAATACGATTGCTCTAAGAAAAGTTATTTCCGATTAAAAACCAGGGTGCTTGTTTTTTGACCTCAACAGGTGAAATATAACCGAAACCCATGTGAAAAACATGCTACACTGACAAAATTTGGGATGAAGATTTAAGATAAAACAGGGACAAAGGATTCATAAAGTTTTTAAAAATATTTTGGTTGAAAGGGTGTTTTTTTTTTGATAGGTTAAGTTGTGTGTGAGAAAGGTATCATAACAGCTAACTTATATTTTTTTAATTTTTAAAACTTGGTGAAATAGTTTTGGTTGGTATAAGAATTAAGAATCTATAAAAAGTAAAAAATTATTTTGAGTTAAAGGGTGTTTTTTTTTTCATGAAATGATGAAATTCGAAATTAGTACCACAAAAACTGGGAAAAAATTGTTACTCCAATGAAAATTGGTAAAAATGTTTCTTTTGTAACAGAAAGCAAGAACTCAAAAAGTCTAAACAAATATTTTAGGTTAAAGGGTGTTTTTTTTTTGGGAAATAGGGAAAAATCCGCGATAAGTCCGATAAAATCAATGGTATAAATGGTACCCTTACGAAATTCATTAAATATGTTCTCTTTCCCATGGGAACTACGAATAATGTAGGTAAGTCTATACATTTTTTTTATGTAAAAGGGTTTTTTTTTTAGAAGTAAAGAAAATATGGGTATATTTGAAAAAGTGTGAAATACTAGAGTAATATTTGAGGTACCCTATTGAAATTTAGCAACGATCAAAATCGATCCGTCAAAATCTTTAAGGGATTGGAAATGTTAAGCTTATGTAAATAATCCAACTTAACAATTTTACTTCTTAGCACCGTAAAAGTAGCAACAGAAGCATCTGTAAGGCTTTATAGGAGTAAAATTGCTAGTTTGGATTGCAAAATATGATATTGAGACTTAGAAACACAGTGGTGCCAGTACCTGAAAAGAAGAAGAATGAGAGTTTTAAGCTCGATTGAAGTTATATCCACAAAAACGACGTTTCAGCTTAACTGCATTTCAATTCTTTAATAATGCTTGTCTACTAAATAAATTTCCCCAGATTTTCTGAACATTCCCTCAAATGTATCTAATAATTTCCACTCAAAATGCAATATTCATCAGTTATTCGGTTTAATCAGCTTTGAATTTTCCTCTCCTTTCAAAAAATGTTCAATCTATCTCGCTAGAATTAATTCCACAGCAAACAAACGGAGGAAATTCAAACTGTGTGGATTGGCAACTTAAAACAACTTTACGGCACCCCGGCACAGAAGGAAACGAAGGTTCGCATAGAAATGCATATAAAACGAAAAAGAAGAACAAAAAAAAAAAAAAATAAAAACCCATCAACTGCCACAGAAGCACTTGATTATAGTAATTTTCCACTTCGATTGGCCATATGTCTGTGTTGTCTGTCTGTTTATGGCCACAAATCCTCGACCAATCTGTCCATGCATTTTTGTTTGTTGCTCTCTGCTCCTGCTGGTTGTATGGTTGTTTCACAGTCAAACTTGCTGCTGCCTCCTCAAAACTCTTTCAATATTATATCGATGCGAATTGGAATCAAATGATGATTGCGTGAGTGCGCGCGCTTTTCTGCCTGTCGAATGTAGACGCGCGAAATTCTCACCCGCAGGGCTCATAGAACGTCGTCAGTCGTCGTCGTAAACCTTAAACCACATCCACATCGCAGTCCTCCATCGTTGGTCTCTGTCTGTCGTCCACCTGACGGACTGAAATACCACCATCGCACAACAGTCAGACACGAGAACTGATTTATTCCAGTTCCATAAGGAGAGTGTTTTTCAATCCATTCCGTCCTACGTCCCGTCGCACAGTCTCCAGTCTTCTTTCGAATCAAAACCAAGCTAAAGGGCCCAGTAATTATGCGATTTGTTATATGAGATTTAAAGGATTCCACCATCATAGTGATATATTTTTCAAAGCAATTCGAAGACATCAAGACGGAGACGGAGTAAGCGTCCATTGCCGATGGACGACGGCGATTACAAGTTAGTGGATCTTTTGCAATTTCTGGACTGAGAGAGTCTGGTAGAGCTTCGAGTTTGAATTTGATTTCAATTTCGATTCGCATTTCATTCTTGTGGTCAGCTCATAGCGAATTGATCACCGCCATGCCACCAACGGCAACGTTCAACATCGTCGTCGTCTTGGATCTTGGTCGCGTCTTTTGGTTTGAATGATGCAGGTGCAGGTATCAGGATCATCGATCGCACCAGTGAAATTCCAGCACTTCTCATATAAACACACACTCTGACATATCATCGATATATGCATCACTGCAAGTTCGCCTCCTTTTTTTTTTTTTGTGAGATGGGGTGGAGGTGTGCCGAAGGAGGCAGCTATTAATTCTGTTATTAGATTGGAATTTTCATTAAGATGGATTCTTCATCATTATGGTAGTGCGTCTTCTGGTGGATGCATCTTTCTCTGAGTCTGGTTTGTTACAAAAAATAAAAAGAAACTTTACGCCAATTCGAATATTATAAATCAACTATGAGAGTCCTTGATTAATAATTAATTTGCGGTTAAAGATTATTTATGACTGGCAATACCTCTGCATATCTACATGATGGGACTATGTTTCTTCTTTTGGATATAGTGAAGAGGCTTAATAGCAAATGATTTGTGATACAAAAAGTGTTTGTGAATCTTCAAGATGATTAGGTTTTGAGTTCTGAAGAATTTTGTGATTTTGATCTTGATAAGAGTTTTCAATGCCAAAGGAACTCTATGAACTTCCTAGGAATTTCGTTGAATTTAGGTATAGGAGTTCTATATGGGAAGAAACTTTGGTATTCAAAGTTTTCCCAGCTAACAATTCAGCTGATATAAATTGGATTTTAAAACATTTGGAACTGCAAAAATGAGATTAAAAACTAAAAAAAAAAAAATATGTAATAAAATTTAAATTTATCAGAAGCAAGCATTTTATGAACAATTTATAAAAACTTATAACAAAGAATTTTGAAAATAATCATTTTTATCAAAAAATGGTTTTTCTACTAGTTTCTCTGGCCAGTACTGAACGAAAATTGAAATGGAACCACACTGCAGGCACACAGCTTTCCAATACAAAAAGAATTATCAAAATTGGTTCACTCAGTCCAAAGTTATGAGGTAACAAAACATAAAATTACGAATTAAATACTTCCTTTCTTTTTCGGAAGTCGGTAAAAAAAGAACCATACTTTTTTTTTTTAATTTTGGAATAACAATTATCTTATTTGCTATAATTCGGATGTAGAAAAGTAAAGTTTTTTTATTTTATCAGTTTTCGAAGAAAAATTCAAGAATAGTAAATGTTTAATAATTCTAGTTTCAAAAATGTTTCAAATTGCTATTTCGTCATCAAATAACCTTTATTTTTTAAAAAAGAAAAAATTTGGTCAAGGTCTGAGAGAAACCTTTATTTTGTAATTTTTGTATGTTTCGGGCAACCAGTGAGATTTATCGCTGAGAAAAAAAAAATTTATCTCATCTGCAAATGTATCAATTCCTAGAGACATGGGAGTGGTGCCATATGAAAGCTTATATTCTCAGCTACCCGATAGTGGTATAATCTTGTTTTGGCTTTTTTCAAAATTCCGAAAAAATCGCGTTTGAAAGTTGGGATAAAATTTTTTTTTTCGAAAAATCCCCGAATCTTTGAACGCTCCTGGAAGCTAAACCGCTTGAGAGCTGTTTTTGGGAGGGATGCCAAATGATAGCTTGTGTCATGGGCCTACGCTTTGCACATTGTCAGATTTTTAAACAATCATCCTCCATGTTAAACCGCCACATCATGCCTATTTTTTCAGAATCGAACTTAACTTTTTTTTACCTTTAAGTTCTCCCGGTTTGAGAACGCGTGCACCTACAAGGATGGGAGTTGTACCCAAATGTAGGTTAGAGGTAGGTTACCTTTTGGCATAACAAAATTGTTTTCATTTTTTTTTTTCAAAATTCCGAGATATAGCCGTTTGAAGTTGGGCGGGCTAAAACGCTTCTGGAAGCTGAACGCTTTGACCTAGACATTATAACATCGGTCTCCTGAAATATTCGAAATTGCATTGGTTGTGCTTGTCGTCCCATCGACTCAAATCACAGTGGAAAACACATTTTCGTCTTTAGATTTTACTTTAAACGAAAATTACTACTTTTTATTTTTATGAATTATATTAATGTATGCAGAAGTTACACCTGTTCAAACATTGCAAGGACAAGAATAGAATAAGTTCCGATTTTTTTTTTTTTCTATAAAAACAAAGTTTTAGTTTATCAAAATAGCTTTACTATTAAGGGCCAATTTTTCAATAGTCAGATAAACCTCAGATAGAGCTTATTCCTAGGAATAAAAGTTTTTTTTGAAGTGAAAACTTCTTTAGTATCGTAGTGATCTGAAACAAGATGAAACGAAAACGCGACACAAACATTCAACTTGTTATAACTTTTTTAAATAAACTATAAATGTAAAAAAATTCAATTAATTTCATATTCAAAATCCTGAGATGATGTTTTTTTTCTACACATGCTATATCTTTTGATCTAGTGCACATACAAACTTGATTTAACTTTAATACGCATGCTGATAACATAACCTTTCATTTGATATATCACAATTAACTGTACGAGCTCTACAAGTTACACAATCTTAAATTGAAAAATTTGAAAAATACCTCAAAAGACCTGTGGAGATCTGTTGACGATGACCAGTGTAGGAAGTACCGTAATCTCAGCTTGAAATAACCTTTCAGATGATATAAAATTTACTATAGGTTGTCATTTAAAAAAATATATTTAATGGTGTTAAAAGAGAAAAAAGATTGATTTTTTTTTTTGATTTTTTGATGAAAAGTGATTTGGTTTGAAAAAAATAAGCTCTTTTTGTATATGTTGTATAGCCATGGACGATATAAATATTTTGAGCTGAAACAATAAGCTTTCAGATGATATAAAATTAATATAGGTTGTCATATAAAAAACATGTATTTAAAGAAGATAGAATACAAAATTTTTTTCGCCAATTTTTATTTTTGAATTCGATTATTTCAAAAACTATTGGTTATGTTATATTGATTTAAAAATTAGAATCAAATGTACAATTTTTCCTTTCGGAAATGGTATCATTTATTACTGTAAGTGTTGCCGTTGTTTTTTAATATTTTTTTTTATTTTGATAATAACCTAAACGGGGGGAGATAGACCCCCCTTCCAAAGAAAAAAATGTTTGTATTGAGCTCCTCTACAAAACCCCGTTATCAAATCCTGGCGCCCAGGTTATCCTACTACGTGCCGAAACAACATTTTTGTTCTATACCTAAAAGTTCGAATTTCTGTATCTGGGTTGAAATCGAAAATTTTGGAGTGATTTTCATAAAAAATACCTCGATTGATTGGGAAATAGATATAGTTTATGAATATATTTTTTAAATAGCATGTTGTTTTGAAAACATATACTTTAAATTGATGCCGAAGTTGGGCAAATGACGAAAAAAATGTAATTTTTGAACTTTGACAGCTTATAAATTCTAATTGAATTAACCGAGTTACATGTTTTATACATTGTTGAAAAGGTATATTTATCTTCTATCAGAAACTGTAAAAAAAATCGAAAATGGGTAAAAAATTGTCGAAGCTAGAATTTTTTCAATGGGTGAAGGTCCAAAAAACCGTTTTTTGCCCGTAACTTCAGATTTTGTTGGTGTTAGGGGATTTTCAAATACCGTTTCGTATTCAGTGCGACTAGCTCTACAAAACCTGATAGGTCTCCGCCCGCGTATATTTTGAGTGTTACACCGTGTTATTGAAAATATTCAAAAGTAACATAGGACCTCGAGAATTCTGGTAAAAATCTTCGATAATACCATTATACCCACTTTGTTTTTTCTTCGTTCTTTTTTAAGTCCCACTTTCATTTGTGATTTAAAAAATTGAGTGACTAATATTTCTCTTGTGCTAAAAATCACTGGTTATCAAACACATGTCAATTTAATAATAAAGTAAACCGCAACGTCAGTTAAAATGTTTTTGCTAATTTGTATTGTATCTTTTACCAGATTTTGTTGGTCTAATTTGTGGTTAACAATTTGGGGTCCACAAAAATTCCGTGCATCATGAATTAAAAAAAGTGACCACAAATTAGCATCTGTGATAAAGTGCTGTTGAAAAAATGAGCAGAAATTATGTTATTACAACTAGATCACGCTTGTTTTTTCTTTATTTATTATTATTTTTGTATACAATGAAAAGTATCCTGTCCACCTTGCATCCGTTAAGAAGAAGCAGAAAAAAAACTTAAATAAAAGAAATCTTGTCTTGGTTTTTATCTCAATTTACTTGGTAGAAGCAGTAGGTTTGTAATTGTATTTTTATATTTTTTTGTTTCTCTTTGAAAAGTTTTTTTTTTTTTTTATTTGCTTTTGAGGTTTTTGAAATTGAATGTCCTTAGGGCGTTGGTTGTTGCATTTCAAAAATTCGCTTTTATTTAGTGTATAGATATGTAGCTGGCTCTTTCACGAAGGCGATTGTGTGTGGATAATCTAAAAGGATGTTTTGAGCAGCAACGGAAGTTATTTCCACACTACAAAGGAAGTTATTTGTTGAATTATTATAAATTTCAACAACCCACACCCTTGTGTTGCTTTTATCATTTTTTCTGTTATTCCTTTTTTTTTTATATAGGTATATAATTTCGCTGGATATTTTATATAAAAAGGAGGAAGGTGAATTTTCATTTTTAGTAAATTTATAATTTTTGATATATGTTTTGGGTTTGTACTGTTGAGTACCTATTCAAAAAAAAAAAAAAAAAAAAAAAAAAAAAAACGAACCGAAATATTTTCGTTTTCTGGTTTTTTTTTTATATTTTTGATTCCGTTTCCCGCGTAGTGCATGCAAATGACATTTTTAAAATTATTCGTTAATATTATTTATTTGTCGGTGCTTTTGGCGGTAGAGGTAAAAATTTCAAAAGTATATAATTCCATATAACAATCCATGGTTTGGTGGTTGTTGGTTGGTAAATGTGGAAGGAATTAATTGTGGGATGCTGGAAATATGCTGGGAAAGAAAGACACATCAGCAGCGAATAGCGAATTGTTATTTTAATTTTTCGACTGTCAAGGATTTCATTATTCCTTTGTCATGATGGTGGCTTTTTGTATACAGAAAATTGAATGAGGGTTATTATTATTGTTTTTTTTTTTGCTTTGTATTTATATTCGAATGCCTTGATTTCGAAGTGAAATGAAATAAAAGAAAAATGCATCTTAATAACATGATGGAATAATTACAAAAAAAAAAAAAATCAAATAAGATGGAGGATTGTTTTACAAAGAAAATTATACTAAAATTGTTTATTTTGGTGTAAAATGTGGCTTAAGAGTATTTAAGTTATTTAATTAACATACAGACGGCTGTATTATAGTCAATTTTTGTATTCAACGAAGCCAGTAATCCTACTTTATCAATACTATTTAAAGGGAGTTTTTCAGTTCATCAGAGTTAATATCTGAAAGTATTTCGTGTTAAGAAAAATATCCCCAGACGGAGAAAAATTAACGAAAGGAATAAATTTGCTTCTGGTATATTTAATAATAATATAGTTAAATATACCAGAAAATAGTTAAATTTACTAGAAATAATGTTAAATATACCAGAAATTATGTTATTTTCTCCCTGTGCATGTATATACTTGTGCTCCGTAATAAAGATTTGCTGTTCAAAAAAGTCTAAAGCTTTTTTCTTTTCTTTTTGAAGATCCCGCAACTATTTATCTATACCAACGAGAAAGTTGAGTCTATCGTCGTCAGTTAGACAGTATTAAGCAAAAAATTGTTTCAGCTATGTTGATAAATGTAATTAGTTTGATCTTCAGGATCATCTTTTGAGTGTAGTGGAAAAATAATTGAATTGCGAAAATTTGAAGGAACATCATACCTTTTTCAAAAAACTCTGTTGTACTTGTCTGTTACATGGTTTGAGATTCTCAAATTGAGAATTCGGGTGTTTCTAAAAATATGTAAATGGTAGTCTAGCCTACGCAGACGCTTTTTCATTACACTGGTCGGCAACGAAAAAAGAGCTTGAACCAAACTATACTTTTCTTAAGGATTTTTGTGTGCTGATTTCGAATCTGAAGTCAAAATTACACTGGCACGTCTCGTTTTCGAGATATTTGAATATTAACAGGTCAAAAACGCCTTCTTTTTGGTACTTTTGGCGTTGAATTTAGTCACCGTTAAATTTTTTTTTGAAAAACTACTTATGCAATCTCCAAAAGCCATATTTTATCCTTTTAAATATCTATGTTAATTGGTGGTTAAGGTAACATTTATGGTTTTTTGAAGCAGATTTGAAATAAATTACAGTGTTCGACTCTTGATTTGGATGAAAAAAGCAAAATATTATGGAAAAATATATATTATAGATCAAACGTCAAAAAATATTTCATTCAA
The DNA here is from genome assembly GCF_945859705.1 of Episyrphus balteatus. NCBI lineage: Eukaryota > Metazoa > Arthropoda > Insecta > Diptera > Syrphidae > Episyrphus > Episyrphus balteatus. Next base: position 2,616,669 of record NC_079137.1, on the reverse strand, counting down.
AATTAGTTTTTGAGAGTTTATAGCGAAAATAGTGATGAGCATAGCTCAAAAACTGGACGTGTTGGAATAAATCTGTAAACAGTTTTGAATTCAGCACACTTAAATTAATTAAAATCACCTTACAGAGTTCTTGCTCCCGACTTTTTTTTTGTTTTTTTTTGCCGACCAGTGTTATTAGATTTGGGTACATCAATTCCAGCACAGCTATTAATTTTTTAAATGTTTAAAATTTCTTTTGCTAAGTGGCTACTACTTTTTTTCCAAAAAAAATGCAAAGAACAAAGTTGAACTCCTTAAAGCCCTACATAAATCTGTATTTAAGATTTATTTTAGAATCCTAATTTTGAAAATTTGAAACTTTTATAAATATTAGTCTTCCGGATTTTTGACTGACAGAGTTTTATTTTTTGATATTGTAGTGGAGTAACTAAAGCTCAAAAAATTTCAATATTAGGGAACGCGGCCGAACATCTTAGATTTTGATGATCTTTTTTTTCCAAACGTAGGTAATTAAAAATAGTTTAAAAAGTATTTCATTTTCGATGAAATTTTTTTTAATAAATGTTTTGAACAAAATTGAACTTATTTTTTTTTTAGCATTTAAATAAAAAGTTATTTTTTATTCATTCAATACCCTTATTGTTGAAAGTTAAATAGCAAAAGTTTTAAGTTCTTATTTTCCAAAGTCTTTGAGAAATTCAATTATTTCAATGCAAAAATTCAGTTTATATCAAGAAAATCCGATGAAATTGAAGTAATTTTAATATTTTTTTTTTCAAAACTGTAATATATACCTATTACCTTTTCCTCTTCGGAATTCAACTGATAATATTTAAGGCCAAAATATTTTTTTTTTAAATCAATTCATATTTTACTACGAAAAAGTTAAAAAAAAGCCATTTAAAATTTTTTTATAACGTTTTTTTTTCCAAAATTTTGAGTTGAGGACTATTCTTTCAAAAACTCTTAATTAAATTTTACAGATAGAAATAAGATTCTGGCTCTTTAAAAACGTGTCTGTAAATATTGTAGCTGTTGCCGTTGTGTTCAAAATTTTTTTTTTTTTGTGTTTGAAGTCAGTTTGTGACAAAATTGCAATTATCGCTTAAACGATGGAAGATGGTCCCTTACTCCCTTATATTTTGTTTCCCTTAAATTATCTATAGAATCTTTTGCTATCATTTGTTTTATGAAATTTAAGCAAAAAAAATGGTTTTGTTCAAAAAAAATTTAATTTTAATTTAAAAAAACAATACGGCAACATCGGCAATTTTTATTCTATAGACTTTAAAGTATTTTTAATTACCTACGTTTGAAAAAAAAATCGTTACTCTACTATTGGCAGAGCTCAAGATATCAAATTTAAAAAATTTTTAAAGTTTTGAGTTTTAGAATAAATTTAATTTAAAAACAAGGTGTTTTTTTTATTATTTTATAGTTTTTTAATGCTCTTTTTGACGTTAAGTATAGTCTTAAAATTTTAAAATAGAAATCTTGTCATAAGACATTTTTCTGATATAATTTATGTTGTCTATGCATAAAAGTATATTTCGAAAGTACAAGCGCCATCAAGTTATCCATTCGTCATCATAAATATACAATTTAGCTGATTGATTTCCATGTTCGATAAGTCGTAGGCGTGTACTTGTTAAATCTCCCACCATCCATCCAATTGGACGCCCATGCAAAAGTTAAATACAAAAAATCAGCTCCCCCTTTTAAATTGAAGAACAACAACAAAAAACCTTGATAATCGCATTGCCATAATAACACGTTCAAAAGTTATGGCAGTGACGAGAAGGAGGCCATCAATCAAAAAAAAGAAAACCCATGAACCCTCAAGCTAAACTGTGAATTCGCGACTTGCAAGATCTGTGAATCAGCTATATCTGCGATATGTCCGAAACACTACGATCAGTTGGCTGGCTTGCCACTGTTGCTGACTGAGTGGAGGCACCTTTTTAACCTTTTTAGAGTCGGCATAGGTATCGAGATACTCTTGGTGAATTATTCAGTCTTGTGTGTCTCTGATGTGCGCGGTATAGCAGCCCCCAAGTTGGCCTCCTCCAGACTTGGACTTAATAATTGAGAAAGAGAGATGGAGATCTATGCTGGAAGATTAACTAAATAATAATAGGTTAGAGAGTTTGGAGGGCGTGTGAGAGTGTGTAATAGAGAATCGCATTGCAATAAATAACAGCCAACAATGATATTTTCTGCGATAGCTTGAGGTCGATAAAGTTATAATACAGTTGGGGGTTATAGACAAAAAAGAAATACCTTAAAAGATTGGCAGTCATCAGTTAAAACAAAGAAAAAAAAAATATGATTGTATCTTAGAAAATTTCAAATGTACCTTTTTTGTATAGAAATTGTCTGTAGTTTTAATTTATTTTAAATGCAAATGACTTCGATTTTTTCCTCTGCTATGTATCCCCCTGCCAAAGTTATATCAACTCATCGGGGGGTTGCGTGCATCCGAGTATGCATGTTGTATGTTGTGTCAGCTAATTCCAGAGAATGGAAAAGATACAAAAACAACTACAACTTCCCTCTGAAAATGTTTATCGTTTAAAAGCATTTAATTTCAAATGACATAAACATTTTGCTAATTGTAATTAGGTATTATTAATAATTTTTCCTTTGTCGAGTTGTTGGGGAATTAGATTAGACGAGGGAACATGACATATGGGAATTATAATATCTTTTGACACTTTCGCTCAATGGGGAGGTTTTTTGTTTGTCAGAATCAAATGTTGTTTGCGGTGGCGGTGGATGTTTTCTGTGTATTTCGTTGGATTTCCGTCTGTGAATTAAGAGAATCGAGTGAAATTTTTGGTAATTTTGGTGTCGTATTTGTAGATACGAACTATTGTTTTTGGCTTTCAAATGTTTTCCAAATTATCCAGCAATCAACTTTTATGAAAATCCGTTACCAGTCCGAGTTAAAAATGGGATTTCGCCACACTATCGCCGCACTATCGCCGCACCAAATCTGCACGGCAGCCTTGACTTGATTCTCATACTTATACAATTTTTTTTTAATCGTCTTCAAAGTTGTGTTGTCTGTCTGTCCGTCTGTACCTCGAGCTATGGCCATACTAGCGATTTGTTCAAACTTTGTAGTAAATAGTTTTGGGTGATTCCCTAGAGGACAAATTGATAAATTTGTTTTAGGACCAAAACTAACGGTACCTGTCATATAAAGGAAATAGAAAAATTAATTTATTGCAAAAACGGCTCAAACGATTTTGATTACAATTTTTCTGCTTAGTTTTACACATAAGAGCCTCCTTTTGAAATTTGCTGTGCCGTTATTAACGGAACCTGCCATAGAACGTTTTTTTTTGGCTAATGAATTTGTGGTCAACGACAAAGCAGATTTCAACCAAAATTTTAATACAGAAACTTTGAGATAAACGTTATTTATAACATTTTCAAAAAACACATTTTTTGATTTTTAAAAAATATTTAGAAATTGTTTTTTATTAGAAAAATCAATTTTTTTGAAAACGGGTCAGTGAATTTTATTGAAACTTTGTTATTATGTGTTGAATAATGTTTTCTTAAATATGGCATACCAACTTTTTTTTTTGAAAAATTATGTTTTAAAAAAACAGTTTTTACGATTTTCGATTTTTTTTTTCTAAAAATTCCTTTATATACAAGAAATCAAATGGCATACTTAGTTTTGTGTAAAAAGATCATTAAAAATGATGTTTAATTAATTTTATTATAAAAAACGAATTTTATTCAATAAAAAGCTTTAATATAATAGTTACTTTTATCATACATAAGAGCAAGTTCGTGCGATAGTCCGGTCAATTTAGACATCCGAGGTTACATTAATTCCCAGCAAGCTGAAAATTGGTAGGATTGTTGGAAACACCATCATAAATTAAATCTAAAAAGTCCTCATCGATCCGAGACCTGGAAAAAAATTTACTTGGGGTCAAAGGTCACAAAAACGGTAAAGTCTTATCAAAAAATTTTCAATGCAAGAATTGTAGACCTGATTATTATATACAAAAAGTGTTATGACACTTTTTTTTCTAGGACCCACCGTTTCTTAGGTATAACGATTCAAAAAGTTGAAGTTGAGTTGTAGTCGTCATAATCAGGCCTATTCTGAAAAAAAACTTCCAACTGAAAAGTTCCTAAAATTTCATTATTTTTTTAAGCTTGAATTTTGTTCTTCAATGGTTAAGAATATAAGGAAAGCAAAAAAACGGAAATTTTCAAAATTTTTCCAATTGGGGCCTGTCTCCCGAAACTATTTCCCTGCTAATTTTTGTTTAGAATAGGTCCGAATATAATACAGGGTGTCTGATAGAGAATGGACAACCCTAAAAAGTAGCTATCACTACTTATGACTGTTCTAAAAACAGATAGAAAAAAGTTCTATCGCAACCAGTTCATAAAATATTGTTTTTTTTTCTTATGTTTTCGTTCACTACAACGACGAATGAATGAATTTTATTTATTTCTTTTTTTTTTATAATTTTCTACAATAAATGGATGAGTACATTAACAGTTTAAAAATTTCATAGCTATTGCACCTTTTCCTTAAGAAAAAATGTAAATCTTTTTTCGATGCAAAATGTAAAAATAGTATTTTATGAAAAATTTTAAAAACCTATATTAAAAATAAAACTATAGAAACCTAGGTGGCCAACTTTCTTTAAAATATTCCTCTTAGACGAGAATAAATTTTTTTTTCTTTAAAAATTCAATTTTTATTTTTACTTGGGCGGTGGAAATTAGTGTTTAAACCAATAAATTAAATTGGAAACTACCCCTCTGTATGCTTAACTGATTCTACATTGAACAAAAGTATAATATACTAAAATACCAGTTTTTAAATTATCAATAAAAATGGTTGAACAGAAAAACTCATACAACAATGGAATCTGCAACCATACCTCTATCAAAGGTGAATGATCATGCCCATCCATGGGGGTAAGCCTTGTCGTGGCGGATGGGCTTACGGTGACTACTACTATGAAGCTAAGAGCTATGCGATCGCGAAACTTGTTTTCGCAGAAGGGCCTCCCATGGTCGACAGGTCGAAGCGGAGTAGGCTGTTGCTACTAATTACCCCCCCAACGAAGGAGTGTTCCCACCAAGGCACTCCCAACAATTGACGGTAGCGGAAGAATTCATTTATAGAATCAACGGTAGCGCCACCAGTTCCAGTTAGGCCGAACTACTTGGTGAACCCCTTATACGAGCTACTCCGACATATTCAGAGCACAGGTCTATAAGGAGCAAATCACATCTAGGCAAAATAACATCAAGGTGAGCCTAGCGACACACACCAACATCTAAGAGCTTTCCATTAAGCGTGCATGCAATTCCTTGGGTTAGGCGACTGGAGATCACCGGCGTAGTAAAAGACGATCACATTACAAAATCAGGAGCATGCCAGTGTCGACAATTTGCGAAAAACGTTTCGCGAAATTTTCTGAAAAATTTCGAGCATTATGGAAGTACTTGCTAACACGAACAGCACTACCCCGCCAGGCAGTACCGCTGCTACACACGGTACTGATCCTGGACCGATTAGAAATAATCGGGTCAGAGCTATACGGATTCCGGGGGCTAGCAAAGTAATGCACGAGGTTAGAAGAAAATTGAGAGTCGCGAGTTGGAACGTGGGTAGCATGAACGGCCGAAGCTGTGAATTAGAAGAGATGATGAAGAGGAGGCGAGTGGACATCTTGTGCGTCCAAGAAACCAAGTGGCGAAACACTGGAAACAGAGCCCGTTTCTTAGACGTCAAGACAAAACAATACAAGATGTTCTACTACGGAACAGAGCAAGGTAGAAACGGAATCGGTGTCATCCTTGCGGAAAAGCTTCTTGGAAGCGTTTTGGCCATTTCGAAGTCCAGTGACCGATTGATGTCTCTTAAACTGGTGATGGAAGGAAAGGTGTGGAATATAGTCAGTGCATATGCTCCCCAAATTGGATGTGAGCAGGTGGAAAAAGATGCATTCTGGCTAGACTTCCACAACCTCATTAAAGACATCCCAAAGGAAGAGCTTTTGTTTGTGGGTGGAGATTTAAATGGACATGTGGGGAACGGCAACGAAGACTATGAGGACTGCCATGGTGGCCTTGGATTCGGAACTAGAAACCCTCCTGGTGAAGAAATTCTAAGCATGTGCAGGTCACATGGTCTTATAGTGTTGAATACCATGTTCATTAAACAAAGCCGACACCTTATCACTTATAGCAGCGGTGGAAATGAAACACAGATCGACTACCATCTGGTATCTAGTTTCATGAAGCCGCTAGTGAAAGACTGCAAAGTGATATTAGGAGAAGCGATCGCCCAGCAACACCGTCTCCTACTGACAGAATTTTTTATGGAGACGAAGGCAGCAAACAAACAAAGAGAGGCTACCGGAGGAATCAAGTGGTACAACCTGGACAAAGGAAAAGGCAATGCATTCATCTCTGTTATGAGAAATTATCTGTGCGGAACCATCAGCAGACTACAAAACGAAGAGTGCAGAGTACAAAATATGTGGGACTCTCTGCAACGAACTTGCTTGTCGAAGGCGAGGTCACTGCTAGGAACATCAAAAGGAAACTACCAACGGGAAAAAGAAACATGGTGGTGGAGCGATGAAGTCAAAGCAGTGATATCAAGGAAAAAGACCGCTTTCCAAGCTTGGTCCAAATGCCCCTCTCATAATAGAGATGAAAAAGCACGACTCGAAGTGGACTACAAGCGCTACAAGAAGGAAGCCAAGAAGAAATGCGCCCAGCATAAAGCAGAGAGTACGGAAAGCATGTATCGCGAGCTAGGGGAAATATCTGATCCAGCTGCTGATGCAAACCAGGCTCTCCAGGAACTGCGACATGCCAAGATGAACAAGGGTGCAGCCATCTTCAAAATTGCCGCTCAAAGGAGAAGGAATGCTCAGGAAATACGTTCACCAAAGTTCATTAACGATGCTCAAGGCCTACTACTTGTGAATGACGACAAAATTCTCCACAGGTGGCGACAGTATTGTGATGAACTCCTAAATGAGCAATTTCAAAGGATATACTTTCCAACAGCCGAACCTAATTTAGACGAAGTAGCCGACCTTACAGTCGAAGAAGTTAGCGTGGCGGTGAAAAACTCCAAGAAAGGAAAGGCGATTGGTCCAGACGAAATACCCTCTGAGTTCTGGAAGAAGATGGGAGACATTGGGTGTAAATGGCTCACGATTCTCATCTCCAAACTTATTAGCGGTGACCAAATGCCAAATCAGTGGAGAGAAAGTTTCCTTCTCCCAATCTACAAAGGAAAGGGGGACACACGAAACTGTGATAACTACCGATCGATTAAGCTGATGTCACACACCATGAAGATCGTTGAGCGGATTTTGGACGGCCGACTGCGAAAAATAATACGGCTGTCTGATGACCAGTGCGGGTTTGTCTCGGGTAAATCAACCACAGATGCCATACAGAGTTTAAGAATCCGAATGGAAAAACACCGTGATTCCTCAAGGGATTTGCATATTGTGCTGGTTGATTTCGAAAAGGCATTCGATAGACAACCACGAGATCTGATATGGGTGTCCCTGAGACAGCGAGGGGTTCCGGAAGTCTACGTGCGGATGATCAAGGACATGTACGAGGAAGTAAAAACGAAGGTAAAATGCCCCGCAGGAGTCACCGAAGAGTTCCCAATCAAAGTCGGTGTGCACCAGGGAAGCGTCCTGAGTCCTTTGCTCTTTATTACAGTCCTTGACTTCCTGCTTGAAGGAAAAGTGACGGATCCGAAAGTGAATCAGTTATTCTTTGCTGATGATGGAGCCATCATAAGTGAAGATCCAACATCCTTGCAACGAGCACTTGATGTGTGGGTGGATGTTCTGGAAGGAAGTGGGTACCGGATAAGCGCGAAAAAGACAGAATATCTCTGCTGTCCATTTTCTGACCCAGACGGCCCTATTCCGGACATTTACCTGAATGGAACAACACTTCCCAAGTGCGAAAAGTTTAAATATCTTGGATCTATGATCAACAACCAAGCTTCTTGTGAAGACGACATCAATCACCGAATAAGTGTAGGGTGGATGAAGTGGCGCGAAAACTCTGCCATCTTCTGTGACCGAAAAATGCCCCCTAAACTGAAAGGAAAGCTCTATACTGCAGTTGTTCGCCCAGCACTTACATACGGTTCACAATGTTGGACAATGTACAGAACGTATGAGAGTAAACTGACAGCAGCTGAGATGAAGATGCTTCGTATGACAGCAGGAGTAACAAAGCTTGATCGAATCAGAAGCAAGAAAATCCGAGGAAGCCTTCACGTCAAAAACACCATCTTGGATAAAATACAGCATGACCGTTTAAGCTGGTACTGTCATGTACAAAGACGAAACCCTGAGAACCCAGTTCAAAAGGCGATCGCTTACGACGTTCCAACGCAATCGCGAAGAAGAGGCAGGCCTAAGAACTCATGGAGAAGACAAATGCAACGACAACTGCATTCAGTTGGCCTTAGACATGGAACAATTCAAAATCGAGAAGCCTGCCGACGTTTCCTGAGGTCAACCCGGCGAACCCCACATGCGGAGCCGTAGTGTGAAGCAGTAGAGTGGGAGAGTTGTGACCCCATCCGAGATCATGACTATCGTCGATAATGGAGAAGAAGAAGAAGAAAGGTGAATGATCATGTTTCAAGATCAAGAATGACGGCGATCATCTTTTTTTCGTTGCTCCAACTCATGGCCATAGTTGTGCATCGATGAAGAAAATTAATCATTAATTTAGGGGGCGATACTTTGAGTTTTTTTTTTTTATTTTTAATATTTGATATAGCAGCCATTACTATATTTGTCGGAATGGAAAAAGAGTTTTGATTGATAATGTTGCTTGCCACTGGCTTGTAGCTTTGATAAATAAGTCTTTCATTGCAGTTTCAAAAAAGGAATCTTAATCAAATTAAATAATATAAAAATGTGTAGGTACTCATAAATTTATCAGTTGAAAACAAACACTCTACACTGAGGGAAAACACGCAACGTAAAATGTAAAATGTTCAACGTTGATTTATAGGCTATTGATTATGTCGAAAAAAACAGGGTAATAAGGAACTAAGACGTTCACGGGTTTTTATTGCAGGAATCGTTCAATGGGTTATAAAAGAAGATAAAACCGCGGAGTGCTATTAAATGAGAGGGTGGAAAATGAAGATAGGGGTGCAAAAGCCCCCTTTTTGGTTTTTTCAATATACCTCGTAAGCCAAGCAAAATTTTGATATATTGCACACATAACTTTTTGTAGAGAATTAAATTTCCTATTGGAATAATGTTTTTTAAAAATTAAAAAAAAAATTTCCATACCAAAATAGTCGAAACAATCATAAAAAAAATATCAAAAAAATCGATTTTTTGAGTTTTTTGCTTTTTTAATTGTACATTTTTTTTGGGTTGAGATAGACATAAACGTTGCTCCAAAGAAAAAAAGAAGATTAAATTTCCTTCAAAATGCTGTACTCACTAAATTTTTTCATTGAAAATTAACCGAAGTATGGCCATTTTAATCTAGCTTTTTTTTCGCATTTTTAGTTAAACAGAAACACTTGAGGGGAAAGTACGATAACTTAAGCACCAAGAACTAATAATGAGATTCTGTAGAGGGGTTTAATACAATCATTGTTTACTATGGGAGGGGGGGGTCAATGTCCCCCGGTTTTGGCGGGAGGGGCAATTTTCTAAAAAAATACTTAAAATAAAAAAAAATTATTAAAAAACAACGGCAACACTTACAGTTTTGATTGATACTTTTTTCAAAAGCTAGAATTATAAACTTAATATTAATTTTAAAATAAAGGTATTTTAATCAATTGTTTTTGAAATGCCCGATTTCAAAGTCAAAACTTGTGAAAAAATAGTTTAAAAAGCACATTGAGTACAATTTTCACAAAGACTGTGGACTTCTATACGAAATTCATCGACAAAGTTAACTGCCTTAATTGATTTCTTATCAAATCATGAGAATCATAATGTTCCTATGCCTTCTACTTTTTGAGAAAATTGAAAAATAGACAAAATACTTTCTTTATCGGAATCACTCGCTTATTTCAAAAACAATTGATTAAAATAACTTAATTTTAAAATTAATATTAAGTTTATAATTCTAGCTTTTGAAAAAAGTATCAATCAAAACTGTAAGTGTTGCCGTTGTTTTTTAATAATTTTTTTTTATTTTAAGTATTTTTTTTAGAAAATTGCCCCTCCCGCCAAAACCGGGGGACATTGACCCCCCCTCCCATAGTAAACAATGATTGTATTTAACCCCTCTACAGAATCTCATTATTAGTTCTTGGTGCTTAAGTTATCGTACTTTCCCCTCAAATTTTTCTGTTTAACTAAAAATGCGAAAAGAAGCTAGATTAAAATGGCCATACTTCGGTTAATTTTCAATGAAAAAATTTAGTGAGTACAGCATTTTGAAGGAAATTTAATCTTCTTTTTTTCTTTAGAGCAACGTTTATGTCTATCTCAACCCAAAAAAAATGTACAATTAAAAAAGCAAAAAAAACTCAAAAAATCGATTTTTTTGATATTTTTTTTATGATTGTTTCGACTATTTTGGTATGGAATTTTTTTTTTTTTAATTTTTAAAAAACATTATTCCAATAAGAAATTTAATTCTCTACAAAAAGTTATATGTGCAATATATCAAAATTTTGCTTGGTTTACGAGGTATATTGAAAAAACCAAAAAGGGGGCTTTTGCCCCCCTATCTTCAGTTTCCACCCTCTCATTTAATAGCACTCCGCGGTTTTATCTTCTTTTATAACCCATTGAACGATTCCTGCAATAAAAACCCGTGAACGTCTTAGTTCCTTTCTAAACTACATAATCAATAGCCTATTAATTTTGAAAAAATTAACATGAAACTTCTTCAAAATAAAATTGAAACAACGTAAGAGTTTTTTTTATTTTTGTCGGACTTCAGCTTTTGTTGCATTTTATCACTCTACAACAACAACAGTGAGATAGCACGTTGGTAAAGCATTCGCCTAGTATTTTTTTCTTTTTTTTGAAGTTATACTTCTTATGGGAGGGTGGGTATGAAAATTTACTTTTTGACAAGAATGTCAAAGGGATTATGACGCGATCACCCTGGGTAGCAGGGCTGTCGTTTCACCTTTAGAGTAGGCAGTACTTTAGTATTTAAAAATGCAGTACGCCGCAGTACAGCAAACATAAAACACACAACACGTTGCAAGTTACATGTTTCATGTGGCAAGTTGTATGTGACAAGTTGCGTGTGGCAAGTTGCATGTGTCAAGTTGCGTGTGGCAAGTTGCATGTGGCAAGTTGCATGAGGCAAGATGCATGTGGCAAGTTGCATGTGGCAAGTTGTATGTGACAAGTTGCGTGTGGCACGTTGCATGTGGCAAGTTGCGTGTGGCAAGTTGCATGTGGCAAGTTGCATGTGGCAAGTTGCGTGTGGCAAGTTGCATGTGGGAAGTAGCCAGGGTTGCAAAAAGCTCACATTTCAGCTCAGATCACAGCTCACCTCAAATTTGAGCTAGCTCACTTTTGAGCTAGGTACCATAGCTCAGCTCATTTGAGCTGAGCTGAAAGTGAGCTGAGCTGAAAGTGAGCGCCCCCAACTTCCAACGCCTATATCTCGGAATTTTGAATAAAGTGAAAAAAAATTGTTTGATGCCAAAAGGTAGCGGGGACTCTAACCTACATTTGGGTACAACTCCCATCCCTGTAGGTCCACGCGTTTTCAAACCGGGAAAACTTAAAAGTAAAAAAAAAAATAGGCACGATTCTGAAAAAATAGGCATGATGTGGCGGGTTAACATGGAAGGCGATTTTTTTAAAATCTGAAAATGTGCAAAGCGTAGGCCCATGACACAAGCTATCATTTGGCATCACTTCCAAAAATTGCTCTCAAGCGGTTTAGCTTCCAGGAGCGTTCAAAGATTGGGGGATTTTTCGAAAAAAATTTTTACCCCAACTTTCAAAGGCGATTTTCTCGGAATTTTGAAAAAAATCGGAAAACCGGATTATACCACTATCGGGTAGCTGAGAATATAAGCTTTCATGTGGCACCACTCCCCTGTCTCTAGATCAAAGCGTTCCAACGCCTATATCGCGGAATTTTGAAGAAAATGAAAATAAAATTTTTGATGCCAAAAGATAGTGGGGACTCTAACCTACATTTGGGTACAACTCCCATCCCTGTAGGTCCACGCGTTTTCAAACCGGGAGAACTTAAAAGTAAAAAAAAAAATAGGCACGATTCTGAAAAAATAGGCATGATGTGGCGGGTTAACATGGAAGGCGATTTTTTAAAAATCTGAAAATGTGCAAAGCGTAGGCCCATGACACAAGTTATCATTTGGCTATCCCAAAAATTGTTTTCAAGCGGTTTAGCTTCCAGGAGCGTTCAAAGATTCGGGGATTTTTCGAAAAAAAAAATTTACCCCAACTTTCAAACGCGATTTTCTCGGAACTTTGAAAAAAGTCGAAAAACCGGATTGTACCGGAATGTTTTTTTATGATAAAAAAAGAAATATTTTACTAAAAAAATAGAAATATATTTACTATTAAAAAAAACCAAGAAAAAAGATCACGAAAAATTATCTGTTTTATTTATAAAAATATCCATGTGCTAAAATAATTCCATTAATAACTAGAACCAAACATCTTAAGCTATGGTGTTTCATAAAAGTTTAAAATATCTTCATATTTCATTATACTTTCCAAATAAAAATCAATGTATCCTCTCATCCATCACAGCTCAGATCAGCTCACTTTACCTTAGCTCGCCCAACAGCTCAGCTCAGCTCACCGACAGCTCAGCTCACCCAACAGCTCAGCTCAACCATCAGCTCAGCTCAAATGAGCTGAGCTGTGGTACATAGCTCAAAAGTGAGCTAGCTCAAAATTTGAGCTGAGCTGTGAGCTGAGCTCAGCTAACTTTTGAGCTTTGTAGCAACCCTGCAAGTTCCATATTGCTACTACTAGTGCTGAAGCACACACAATTCTCATAAAATTACCACATCGCACATTTTATGCGCAATTCATTTACTTTCGTTAAGCATATACCGTACGTTCTGAACCGCACAACATGAGTAAATTTCACAGAATAAATTGAAAACCACATGGACGCAAGGAGGATAAAAGAATTAATTTATTGTTCACTTGATAAAAATGTAAAAAAACGAAGTGTGGATTAATTACTTAATAATAGAAATTAAAAATATCAAATGAAATTCATTTACATGTACTGAATGAGAAGTATAACTTCAGTCGAGTGTACATGTGTACACACACTCTTTTTTTTAATAAATTGATGCTTTTTTTAAAAGTTGAAACAACTTTCATTTAAAGATGTTTTATGACGGTAAACCACTTTAAACTAAAGATGTTCTACTTTGATTTTAAAATTTTCGTCTTCAATGCAAAATCATTCCGAAAAATAGTTGAATCAACGTGGTTTTTGTTGATTTCAAGTTGTTTTTTCCCTCAGTGTATGAGTATCCTAGTCTTGTACTAGCAGTCGTGCATTTTATTTTTTCTGCGTATCATCTTTATTTTAATAAAACTGCAATTTTTATAGACTTGATTTTATGTTATCACTCACATCCTCATATCGTCGCTGTTTTGGAAAACTGGCATAGCTCAAAAATCATAATTCTTCAGAAAAGCTGCTTTAAATTTCCAAGTAGTTTCATAAATTGAAAAAAAAAAGGATCAGCTTTTTGATAGGATGTAAATCCTTTAAACTTACAGAGTTTATAAAAATTAAAAATGTATTGTTTCCAGTATATTGGCATTAATAACTAAAAAAATCAGGATTTTTGAGTTATGCCGGTTTTCTAAAACAGCGACGATATGTATAAAGATTTTTTTTTTCATACTTAAAGTAGTGTCATTATAGATTTTTAACGCTATTTTTAAATAGAGTCGTATTGTTTTAGTAAAAGACAGATCACTTTTTAACTAATATTTTCTTGTACACAAATATTGTTTATTCGCACACCTACTTTTGAATCATAAATAAACCCAATTTATGTGTCTTATTTACTTTTAATTTACAAAAGCAATAAATAAATTTAATCTGGCGCCCAAATTTCGAAACCAAACCCTAATCACGTGCCTCACTTCAATTAAAAGGAAGCCCATCAACACCTTTTTCCAATCAATCTCATTTCAAAATTGACGATCCATCAGGATTAAAAAAAAAAAACTCGGGAACCTCCCAAGAACCAATCCAACTTAATCGTTTTAGTCACGTGCCTCTGGCACAAGTAGCTCCGATATACTTCCAAAAATATATAAACAAAAAAGAGATAGAAAGAAAAAAAAAAGTGAAAACATTTCCAAAGATAACCACAAATTTTTTCAGCCCATTACGTATGCATAACATGCTACTCGTACCTTGTCGTAAAGACCGTATATTCATCCATCACTCCCAGGCAAAACACATGCAACCAACAAAAAAACCAACAAACGCATCCATGTTCAAGCTGAAGCAGCCGCCATCATTAAATTAAGAAATCACTGTCAAAAAATCAGTTAAGTCTCCTCCATCTATTCGAATGGAGGAGCTCAAAGTGGATGTCCAGTCCAGCACTAGGATTCTTGGCGGAGCCACCAGGCACGCAGTCACCATCATCATCGATGGTCACACGACGGCGAACGGGAAGGGCATGGAGACCTTACAAAAAAACAAAAGAACTTTCCCCTGTTTTTTGTTCTGTTTTTTTTGGGGCCAAAACCTATCATCAAGTGTATTTCGCTGGTCTTATTTCTTCGTCGAAATTGTTGCAAAAAAAAATTGTGCAAATAAGATACAAAAACTCAAAAAAGCTGAAGAGGATCAACCTGACTCTGGCTGATGGGGCTTGGGTTATATCCACTGACAGCGCGCGCCAGAGGACTCCCTTTTTGGACGCTTGGACCGATTAACTGTGGACTTAACTATTATGGCAGCCTGCTGCCGTTTCGCGCTGCTGGTGCATAAAAATGATTGCTCCAATTTTCTCTCTCTCTTCTGCGCCTCGCTATATTATGTGGATTTCTTTTTTGTAACTTTTTTTGGTGGTCCTGTATCCTGTTTCCTGTGCCTGCCTGTCTGGCATGTCATGCTTTGGTGGTGGAATGTATACAAAACTGAATGCAAAACAAAAGAAAAAGAAAAATCCTTTCGCGTGCATTTCGCTGATATTTCTTTTTATTTTGTCTTTTTTTTTGTGATTTTTATTTTGTTTTTGAATGAAAAGAAAATAAAGTAGGACCCGGGTTTCGGACAAATAAAATTAAGATAACAATAACCGCGATGCCAAAATCTCGTCAAGCTCGTTCAAAATATAAACAAAAAGGAGAAAAAAAGCGAGGCTCGATGAAAATTGTTTTTTAACGGCCGGCCGTAACTTGTGCACTCTGCGCGTCTGCACTTCCAACCAACAAAGTGAAATGTTGATGAAATAAATAACAAAATAAATGGCCTCTAGGATACTCACACAGTTGTTGGGGCCTAGGGTGAAAGGAAAGGACATTGGGATTTTTTTTTTGCAGACGCCTGCTTGACTGCAGATTAAATGGAGTTTTGGCTTTTTTTTTACAACTGGTGAATTTATGAACACCTACATATTTTTATGCATTTAATTTAATTAGAATTTCTCTATCTAGGTACAATTTAAGACGTACCAAAGCTTTGCTCTCAATCAGGCCAGAAAAATTATTTTTTTGAGTCACTGTGGTGTATACGTACTTTTTTTTTTTTATAAATATATCCTCATAGAGGTAAGTAAATGAAAAATTAAAGCCTCCATAACTTTTTGAAAATGTGACAAACAATTTTCAAGGGAATATAAGTTTATGTATCATTTGTAAACAATTTTAATTTGAAACACATGCTGTAAAAGGGTAAGTTAAAAATTTTGTGCAAAATATTTAGGATGTATTTTGCATTTCCTCTCATAAAATCTATGAGTTTTCTAACAAACTTTTAAATTAGTTTTTTGTTCATTATTGTTTTCTTTACAAAATAAATTTAAAAAACTCTATGTATATTAGGGTGGGTCAAATGGAAATTCGTTTTTTTTTAATTTGGTACTCACCAAATATGAGCTCTTTATCTTATTGGGAAGGTCTTACGTTTTTCAATTTTCCATTTTTACATCAAGCTTCTACCAAAAAAAAAAAAAAGTGTGTGTACACATGTACACGCGACTGAAGTTATACTTCTCATTCAGTATATGTAAATGAATTTCATTTGATATTTTTAATTTCTATTATGAAGTAATTAATCCACACTTAGTTTTTTTACATTTTTATCAAGTGAACAATAAATTATTTCTTTCATCCTCCTTGCGTCCATGTAGTTTTCAATTTATTCTGTGAAATTTACTCATGTTGTGTGGTTCAGAACGTACGATATATGGTTAACGAAAGTAAATGAATTGCGCATAAAATGTGCGATATGGTAATTTTATAAGAATATAACAGATAATTTTTCGTGATCTTTTTTCTTGGTTTTTTTAATAGTAAATATATTTCTATTTTTTTAGTAAAATATTTCTTTTTTTATCATAAAAAAAATTCCGGTACAATCCGGTTTTTCGACTTTTTTCAAAATTCCGAGAAAATCGCGTTTGAAAGTTGGGGTAAATTTTTTTTTTTTCGAAAAATCCCCGAATCTTTGAACGCTCCTAGAAGCTAAACCGCTTGAGAGCAATTTTTGGGAGTGATGCCAAATGATAGCTTATGTCATGGGCCTACGCTTTGCACATTATCAGATTTTTAAAAAATCGCCTTCCATGTTAAACCGTCACATCAAGCCCTTATTTCAGAATCGTGCCTATTTTTTTTTTTTACTTTTAAGTTCTCCCGGTTTGAGAACGCGTGGACCTACAGGGATAGGAGTTGTACCCAAATATAGGTTAGAGTCCCTGCTACCTTTTGGCATCAAAAATTGTATTTTCTTTTTCTTTAAAATTCAGCGATATAGGCGTTGGAACGCTTTGATCTAGAGACAGGGGAGTGGTGCCATATGAAAGCTTATATTCTCAGCTACCCGATACAAAAAATATGAAAACATTTTTTACTTTTCAAAATTTTCTAATTCACTGAAAATTCAATATTTTCAAATTAGCCAGATGTTTTCTTGTAGGGACTTAAAGCAATTAATTTGCTGCCAAGGAAATTTTTATAGAACGTTAAAGTCCCTACAAGAAAACATCTTGCTAATTTGAAAATATTGAATTTTCAGTGAATTAGAACATTTTGAAAAGTAAAAAATTTTTTCATATTTTTTGTTAACTTTGACCTCGAATATCTTTAGAATGGTTAGATTATTGAAAAAAATTATTAAGACCTTTTTTGTGGAGCAATCTGTTTCCTACAAGAATATGTCATGCGCGTTTGATTATTATGATTTTTCAATTTGTTACAAAATTAAAAACAAAAAACAAATTTTTAAAGATTTTCTCGATTTTTGGACCTCGAATATCTACTAAACGGTTAGATCAACGAAAAAAGAGTATGAAGTCTTTTTTGTAGAGCGTTCAATTTCCTACAAGAATAAGCAAAGAAATTTGCAAAACAGTCGATTTATAAAAAAAATAATTTTTGTTTTGTAGAAGCTTGATGCAAAAATGGAAAATTTAAGAGCGGAGGACCTTCCCATTAATATAAAGAGCTCATATTTGGTGTGTATATTCAAGAGGTGTTTAGCAATCGATTTTTCGGAGTACCAAATAAAAAAAAACGAATTTCGATTTTTTTTGACCCACCCTAATGTATATATTACATTTATCGAAGAAAATCGGCCCAAAGTCAAAAATTATCATAGGTAAGAAAAAAATAATTCCTTTTAAAAATTAATATCTGAGCAATAAAAAAAGATATAATATTTTTTAAATGCAGTTACAAAGCAAGACATTAATGAAGTTTCTATCGTAATTATTAACGGAGTTATTCACATTGACATGAGTAAACCCATACCAAAGTGAGCGTTTTCTTAAATCATCACTAAAGGGTATAAAATTTGCAGAAAGAGAGTTACTGTAGAACAATTTGCTAAATGTTCTTATCTCATTCTGAGACACCCTGTATATTGTTAAAAAGCATTTAGGAGAGTCTCAAACTGTCTAGACTACAATATACAAATTTTCCTTAAAAATCAACCCTTTTTGATTGAACTTTTCTTTAACCATTTCCATATTTTATATCAATTTTAATGATTCTTTGAAAAGCTTCACATAATTACCAACATCCCCAAAAAAACTAGATATTCCATTAACTTGAACCCTTTTATAATGTTGCAACATGCTAAACCTCGTTAAAATAAAACCCTGAATAGCATATGTCTCCATGATATAAACCATACAATATGGATCACTTAGAAATGAAAGCCCCCCCACAAAAAATATAAAACCTCTGCTCATTTCATATAAGTAACCCTCGCTCTAACTCCATCTAATGATGCAAGCTCAAGTCCTTGCCACGCAAAACTTTACGTTCAAATTTATGCGGAAATAATTTTCTATGCGAGTTTGCAAAGCTCCACAGTCAGTAGGTATATGTGGAGATTCGCAAAACAGTGTTGGGGTGCTCCCGGACAATCATGAGTCTTCAAAGCTTCAATAGGCTTGATAATAAACACTATAGAATTCAACATATTTATGTATCTAGGTATAGACTTTATAAAAGCCTGCATGTGTTGTGCCATAAAAAGGATACAATTGGTTGCGCACATTTGGGCAATTAGCTGCTGCATTGGCAATGGCAATAGCAATGGCAATAGCAATGGCAATAGCAATACTATAAAATGTAAAAGAGAGAGAATTGAATTTACCGTTATCATATGGCAATTTTCATAAATTTCACACGCACCAATACCACCACCACCAACTGCAGAGTATAGTAGAAATAGCAGCAGCATCAATTCTACCACAAGTGGATCTAACTCTTTTGCCTAGCTCAAAGCTGGATTGTGTGACTCTGTCTCTCGTCGTCCCTCTGGTGGTGGAATGCAGCAGTTAAATTTATTCTCTGCTGCGTATAATGTAGCCCAGATTCGTTGAGATTTTTCCATCCCCTCGCTTTTTAGTTCTAAATCACGACGAAAGGGTTACGAAAAATTATGCGTACATCCAACTCACTCTCACGGAAAAAACTCACGAAATGAATCCAATCAAGTCATTTATATTGTAGAGTCGCTTTTCAGAGTGTTTGTTGGTATATACTACAAGTGCAGAAGAGCAGTTGAGAATGGTTTGCATGAGATTTGAATGAAAAACTGTTAGTTTTTTTTTTTTGTTCACTCGGTGAAATTCCAGGGGCGGAATAATACTTAGTTTGAAAAAAGGGAAAACGACGTTTTTCTTTGAAAAGTTATTGATACTCTTGAGAAGACAATAGGTATATTGCTGCTGAATACAAAAACGAAATAAAGACCCTTGAAATAAAAAGGGGCCTTCAAAAAAATTGTAAAAATTCTGCTGTCGTATGAGAAGTTTTTGTATTTCGTTGTAGAATTTGTAGAAAACTATCGTTTCAATAAAAAATTTCCAAGTTATTGATGAGGGGCGCTAAGAACTAACAGATTTTTCATTTTTAATTAGGTAGTTAACATTGTGAAATAGTTGAAAAATTTATATTTGTTAGAAAAATAAAATTCTTGTAAAGCTACAATAACAAAGTCATAAACATTGACAATTTAGTAGAAAGGGCGCTAGGAACTACCAAATCCGTATCTTTTATTTTCAAGTAATGAACAAATATGTTTAAAATCTTTGTAAATTAAGAAACTTTTGATAAAAACCAGAAAAATCTAAGAAAAAACTGTATCATGTTGTAAAACAGGGCGCCATGATTTAGTTTTTTTTTTACTAAATATAATGCCAGTATGTTTATAACCAGCGTTGCCAGTAAATTTATTCTCAACAGCAATCGATTGTATACAAATGTTACAATTTTGTGAAAAGGGGCGCCAGAAATTGGCTAATCCGACTCTGAAAAAACTAAAAAACTGAAAACTAAAAAATATTATTGATTTCTTAAGAAATTTGCACTAAAAATCTTCAGGACTGCGAAAATTTCTGGTGCATGTGAGGAAAGGCGCCAAGATGAGACAAGTCTTGCCCTTTTTTTGTATAAAATACTTTATTAGTTTGTTAAAATTAAGTATTTCAGCAAAAAAAATTTGATAAAAATGACTCATCAAAAAATAAATTCGCCTGTTAGAGATGCAGGGCACTAATTGTACTATTTGTATACCTATTAATAAATCAAAATTTAAAAAGTACCGTGATGTTATTCAAATTTCTATAAAACACATTAAAAATAACAAAAAATTGCTTATTTGTGATAAAGGGCGCCAGGATCAAGTAAATCCTTCCCTTTTTGTTTAAGTACTATGGCGGGAATTAAAAACTTACTCTGTTGTTGAGTAAATTCTATTGAACTACCACCAATTAGACTCATATTTTGAAAATTTATGATATAGGGCGCCAGAATTCGACAAATCCTTCCCTTTTTTAAAAAGAAGGGGTTCAAGAATTTTGAAAATTTTTGCTCCTGTGTGATTTTGTTAATAAAAAGTACGTCCAACTCCATTAAGTAAGTAATATTTTTTCAATGGGATATTAAAATAAGGCCCTAGAGGACAGAGGGCGACAAAAAAAAATTAAAGCGATGGAAAACTACAGAATCCTCTTAAGATGTTAATAAATCATCTGAAACTAAATATTTGAGAAATAAGGCTCTGATAGTAAATAAAATCCACCCCTGTAGCTTTGAAGACTATGCCAACAAGTTAATGCCAATCTGAACAACTGAATGAGTGTTGTTGTTTTTTTTTTTATCAAAGTCCTTTACAGGAGAATATCCCGATTCCGGGTGCAGATAGATAGAGGTATACTGGTGAGTTGGAAAAATATCACCAAACTAGGCTAACAACTATTTTGGACATGAGGACGACCGGAACCGGTTGGTGGTCAGTGGTACACTATATAGCTGCCTATACCTATCAATATCGACTAGTTACCTTCCTCCACACTATGCCGCCAAAGAAAAAAACACACACTCCTCTCGTTTCTAGGTTTGTGTTTTGTCGTCGTCGTTGGTAGTTGGTCGGTCGTTCCCAGCTCAGTTCAGCTCATCGTATGTCTGTCCATTCGTCTCTGCGAATTGCAATTTGTGAATGTGAATTGCATTTTCATTGACTCGTCCTCGGATGGCATAAACTTCAAACCGGGAATTTGTTGGAATGGCATTTCTAGAGAGACAGAGAAAGAGGACACAAACCAACAGAAACAGACACACTATTGGTGTAGAATATCCTTGTGTTGTAGTATTTATGTTGACATCAGATGTGTGTGGTATTTTCCGCCAAATGTCCTTTTTCCATTCTGATTTCGAAATGTGGCGGGCATCAGGCGGGTATAGAGGAATACTGTGCTAAAAGGCATATATTTTTCGAATAGTATAGGTCCGAAGGATAATTATTATCCTGTTCGGTTTTTCTGGACAATTTGGAATTCGAGATTTTTGTTTATAACCGCAATGAAGATTTTTTTATTTTTGTTGTTGTTGGTGGATTCCCGAAACTATTATGTCAGGGTCTGTGATTATCGCAAAAGAAGCGAATCGATGAGACCGCTGCTGCCTGCTGTACAACGAATGAACCAAAAACGACGGACGACGACGGACGGACGAACGATGACGACAACAACAACAACAACAACGACGACGACTGTGGTGGCCGCTATACAACGGCGAGAGATTGGAATCCCAATATCAGCCATAAATAGCAAGCGGCAGGGGATCTCATGATTTTGAGGCGCGCGGGTTATAATGTCACCAGATTTTCGCATTTTCTCATCTCGCGGGGTATTTTATTGTTTCGATGGCAATAAATCAAATTGATTTATCACAACGAATATTCGTTTTCATTTTCGTTATCGGGACGAACGTTGTGAGATATCCGCCAAAAATATCGACAATATTGTTGCTAAAAGGAAAAAGCAAAGAGGTGCAGAGAGAGATGATAGTTGGCATGGGCCATGGTTATAGTTATGGGTTATATTATATACCAAGTAAGCAGAGATTCATGTCTTTCAAAACAGTCTCTTTGTCCAGCTTTTGGGGAAAAATCACAAGCAATTTCAATTGTGAGTTATTGTTTCGGATGCGGGATTCACATCCATTTGTCCCAATTTTTTGGGTTGGGATTGTTTTACGTACATATTCGTTCGTATATATATGTAACTGAAAATGCCAATTTAGTTAAAGAAAAAAAGATGATGACAATGGCGCAGAGAAGTCGTGTGTTCGATAATGCATAAGAAATAAATAATATACAAAAAAAAGTTGAAACGTTATTGTGAATCAGTTTATGGGAAATTATTGATTAAAAAATAAAAAAAAGTCAGTGAGCAAGTTATTATTCTGCAGAACATCAAATTTCGGTGAGGCTAAAATCCTTGAAATGGATGTTCTGGGGAGTTACAGCGTCATGTACGCAGACAATACCTTGAATCAATATCTGCAATATTATGTATGTATATAATATAAAACTGGCTCTAATATGCATACAAAATCAACGAAGACCCACCAAATAAATAAATAAATAAATTTTGTATTCCAGGCTTTTAAGACCACCAGAGTAAAAATGGAAATCCGCCGCACCACCGCTGCACCATGTCCGCACAATTTTTGACCGCTGCACCTACGCTGCACCACTTCCTCACTATAATCAGAAATTTCTTTTGCGCCGTACCACCGCTGCACCACGTCCGCAGCATTTTAAAAATGTCTAAACCACCGCACCACCTCTGCACCACGTCTGCACCATTTAATTTTGAATGAAAAAAATTCTATTTTTGTACCTATACAAATGTTTAAGTCATATTCAAAGTTATTTTGACTTAAGTTACAAACTATCAGTTCGTACAAACATGGCTTGGTGGGCGAGTGGTTAAAGCGTTGAACTTCTAATTGAAAGTGTTCTGGATACTCGGGTTCAAATCTCCTTCTTGTTGGTAGTTTTTTTTATTTTTTTATTTTTCAATAATCCAAAATTCTGTATCATGGTGCTGTGAATTTTTCATACAGAATGAAATGGTGCGGACGTGGTGCAGTCGTGGAGTGGCGGTGGTGCGTGAAATTTTCCGCCAAATGGCGGTGGCGCAACTGTGGTAAATTTATAAAAACTATGTTTATTAAACATTTCTCAAAGAAAATTGGCTTCAAGTTAAAAAATTGTCCAAAAATTACCAAAAAGTTTATACAATTTTTTTTAAACTTATTAACAAAGAATAACATTTCTTCCTAAAAACGAAGACCTTTATCAATTTTCTACCATTATTATTAACAGCGTTACTGTAGAACAATTTTTTCTTAGAGAACGACCCCTTAAATTTTCCTTATCTTATTCTGGGACACCCTATACATAACTTGGATTCTAAGCTATTAAATCTACGAGTACTCGAGCTTAACTTGTGCAAATGAAAAGCTATAACTAAAACTTTTTAAAACAATACAAATAAAAAAAAAAAAAAAAATTACACAGTAAATTGTTTAATTGATTTATGATTTGATTAACAGTCTGACAGTGCCGATTTCTCGTTGACCATGACATCATTTTTACTAAATAATTACACAACCACAAGCGCTTTGAGAGAGGAGAATAAAAAAAAAACCGTCTTAATTGCTTACAATCATTATTTTTTTTTGTGTCGCGTTTATATGGAAATATTCCAGAATTGAATGAACCAAACCCATTTGTGATTGATGGATCGGCATAACCTAGTTGATTGACCACTGGCTTTATATGCTAATCGTCTTTGCTGCCTGCTTGAGACACACCTGAGCACTCCAAAGTGTACTAATTCACATCGAATGCAGCGTGATTTGTACTCATTTTTAATTGACTTACAGTTAATTGATCAATCACACATTCATACTTGTTTTGTATGTATAACTAACCATGAGAACGATTCCATCCATCCATCAAAAGTTGTTATTTTGCTGCCGCCACAGCGCAAGCATTGTCGCTGGCCACGGTCGGGTCGTGGTTACTGTGACGGTGACTGTGATTGCGACTTGAGACTGCTCCTGCCAACTCTTCTCATAAAAACCAAAGACAAATTGAAAACGAAAAAAAAAACAATCTGAAGCATTGCACCTTTTGATCGATCATCTTGGGTCCAGCGCACTCTGTGGACACACACACACAACCAACTGGTCAACATTACTTCACCTCCTCTCACCCAAGTCTCCATCCAGAGAGTACACCATGTCGATCCACCTGTCATAATCAATCGCTCAATATGCAATCGCAACGATCGCGTTGCCGCCGCCGCCGCTGCTAGCTGCGGTTTTTCCATCAATCTATCACCTGTGATACTGGATGAGAGCAACACATCAAGGTGAACACTGATAAATTCATTGAACTCCAATTTGCAAAGCCAGAAAGCGATCTCGTCTGTCTGTTTCTATGCGCAATCGCACACTTCGCATCTAAGGTGACAGTTCTGAGTGACACTTTGCAAATTCCGGTTTCGCAATGACAGCACCAAATGAGAGCACCAAGTGTCAATGTCATCAGGTGTCAAATGAATTTAACAAATGATCAAGTGAGACACGACCGACACGGGCAATGCAAAACGCAATATATGAGTCGGTAAAGGCTGCCAAACCGATCTTTTTTTCTCTCCGGCCGGCATATTTCAGATGAGTGATTGTTGTGTTCACACGTGTTGTGTTGCTGATACACAAAGAGGGACTCCTTCTTCTTAAAGATTGAAACACTTTAAAAAGTTTATTTGTGTGTGTGTGTATTTGTCTCAGCGCAAACTTTAATTGAACTAGAATTGAAACCGTGATTGAGGCAGGTTTGACAGATTTCATCTCTTGAGTGCGTGTGTGACTCTATAGAGCCTCTATATTTGCATTTTCAAACCGATCGACCGACACTGACTGACCCTGTGCTTCAGAGAGACACTCTTGTCCACCGCGCTGAGGTGCTGTCAGAATGTCCGAGTGATTATGATTGATGCTAATGCAATGCAACGGCGACACGTAATAATCCATCAAATTGCAGTTGACAATAATTATCGAGGTGAAGTGGACGCAAATTTGCTTGGTCAGTCAATGCATCAGTGCGGAGCATGTTACTTCTTAAATTTGCTTCGAAAGAAAATTGGGGTTTATATTTTTTAAATGGATTTTGAGAAGATATCTGCTATTGAAGTTTTTTTTATGCTCAAATGAATTCTGTTTAAAATTAATTTTTAATTGAAATTTCTTTTAATTGATTTTATTGAAGATTATTCTTTGTTCAATAAATGAAAGAATATAATTAAAATTGAAGATAAATGTGGGTCTTTGTAAGCGATTGCTATCAGAATTATCAAATAAGTTATGAAAGTTTTTTCAATTAAATAATTTAAATTAAAAACCTTTATTGTAACTGTTAGCAGAAAAAAGATGAACCTTAAATTTTGAATATACCTAAGATAAATTTCCTATTATTTTTCACTAACATGCTTTCATTTGGTTATTTCGAAAGCTTGTGACAATATTCATCCAGAATCAAGAGGTGATTCCCGCGGAAAAAATTGGAGCGTTTTCTGTACCTAACAAAGTTCCGAAATAAGTTTTGATTAACAGATGTGAGTTCACATTGAACAGGCCTACGCATTCTACGCAATTAGGTAAGAAATTTAGAAATACATTTTTTTCAGATTTTTGAGAAAAAATCAAGGTTAACCCCTTGCCAAAAAAATGCATTTTAAAAAATTTCCTCCAAATGTATCGAGTGAGACATCAAAATAAAGGTCTTTTTAAGATCTATTCACAGCTGAAAACAAAAAGATTTTTGGAGGTCTGGTTGCTGAAATATTTATTTTTTTTCTTTCGGAAGGTCTTTTTAAGATCTATTCACAGCTGAAAACAAAAAGATTTTTGGAGGTCTGGTTGCTGAAATATTTATTTTTTTTCTTTCGGATCAAAATCTCGAAACAAGGCTTATCGATTTATCTAAAAAAAATACAAATTTATTTTTTTCGGATTTTTGGTAAAAAATCAAGGTTGTCTAAAAAATATCCATTTTTAAAAATTTCATCCGATTCCATCGAGTGAGACATCAAAAGAAAGGTCTCATTAAGCTCTTTTCATAACTGAAAACTACAAGTTTCTTGAGGGTCTGGTTTCTGAGATATTTCCAACCAAAGTTTGTTTTTAGTTTTTATTTTCCTTACCTACATTCCGAAGCCAATATCTTTTGACCAAAGCCTCGAAACAAATTTTGGTTTACAAATATGAATTCACAGGCCTATGTATTCCGGTAAAAATTAAAAAAAACTTTGAGAAAAAAATCAAGGTTAGCCCCTTGCCCATAAAAATCCATTTTTTTAAATTTCCTCAAAATCCATCGAGTGAGACATCAAAGGAAAGGTCTCTTTAAACTCTATTCATAACTGAAAACTAAAAGTTTCTAGGAGGTCCGGTTCCTGAGATATTTCCTACTAAACATTTATTTTCTTTCTTTTTTTGAATCCATACATATAATTCACATCCACTTATGCAATAACATAAATTGCCCCGTACACAAATACCCATGCATTCATCTAAAAAGATTTTTTGTCGGTGGTGAAAAGTTATTATTTAGAAAGATATAACTTGAAATCAATGTGTATTTGTCCGAATCTATGAAATAGGAAGAAATAAGGATTTTCAAATTAAGAGTTGGACACTCCCTTGAAACAGAACCATAAATACACTCAAGAAAAAGAATGTGAATTTAACTTCTTTATTAACACCTAAGAACTCTTTTTCGAATAACCACCCTTAAGTTATTTAGACTTAAAACCCACAAGTCTCCTAATCCTCGTATACATTGCATTTTGATTGATGTTATAAAAGTGGTCGAAACATATGGTCGAAGCATCCTTGTCTACCGCATCAATCATCGCTACTAACTGTGTTTTGCAAAAACATTAGCTTTTGCAATATTCCTCTCCCACACTTTTGCGGACACACTTGTCCCGCGCTTGAATACCCTCAACTGTCACCATGAAAATCAACCGATTCCGGCTGGAAGACCCATCAAAATAGCCACACACGCGTTCTCGTTTCTCTCTTTCTCTCCATGAATTTCGCCAGTAAATTGTCTGGAATTCTGACAACCAAGTCCCCACAACTCCATTTTAGTTAGTCGTTGTCGTTGTCGTATCGTCCTTTCTAGCAACGCCAGCACTTTGTCAAGGATAACACCATCGCACTGATGCCACGCTTTAGTGTTTCATGTTTTTGTTGTCATATAGCATCCCCGTTCTGCTGATGTTGGGGCCTAGGCAAACAAAACCATGGTCTCATCCAAATCATCAACAACATCGTTGTCCATCACCATGTGGACATATCATGGTTCCGTCTATGCTGCAGCAGCATGGTCTCTTCTCGTCTCTGATAGGATGCTTTGGCCAATTGAAATATTTTCTCTCGTTTCTCCACATGATGGCTGGGCTGCATGATGGTTCGGGTTCGGTATGTGCGCTCCTGAATTGAATTGAATTGGATTGGATGTGGAATGAACACGAACGCAGCTTCCCATAAATTACTTCGCAATTATCATGTCCCGACTCCCGAGTTAGTATAGTGTCTATGTGTATACAAGGGTTTATATAGGAATTGTTTAAGAAGAGAGCTATATAAGCTGTGTTATGGGATCTCTCTGAATGTTTGTTTAGCCAGATGATGCGTTGTTGTGTTGTTTTTCTGATGCAACTCTAGGACTGGGGCGCCGCATTGGGCCGACCAACTACGACGACTGCTGACGGACCTAAGTGATGGATAAAGACTCTGGTTGATGCAGACATGGTCATAGAGCGAGGTTCTATGGAATTGTGGCTATGTTTTTGATGTTTTATTTTTTTCTGTCTTGCTAAATGTAAATTTGATGATCATTCTCATGTCCTTTTTTTTCAATTCTATTTTGTATTCCTTGGTGAATATGTGCAATTGAAGAAAACTAGTTGTTTTTGTAGAAAATTGGAGGGCAAGTGTCTTACAGAGAGTACTTTCAAAGCCACTTTAGGATTGTATAAGTTCTCAATTGAATTGAGTAGGAGTTGAAAAAAGCTTATTAAAAAGAGAGGTTATGTATTTAACTAGTTTTTAAAAATTGGGGTAAGTTTGTTCTCTCATAACTTCTAAACTACTTATCATATTTATAGTAAATTGGGTATCGTTGAAAGCGTCTTGTTGATGCGCTGATTATAGGCTGTGCAAATTTTCCGTATTTTACCCTCTAAGAAAAAAAAAAATCAGTAAATATCCGAGTTTATATCACTAAAATTTTTTTCTGCTCAAAATATGTGAAGGTTATGGTTAATAGTTAAATTATGTATTTCTTAATTAAAACAAAAGAAAAAAAAAATGTTTTCATAACTTTTTGCACTACAGGGTGTCATATTGAAAAGTTTGAATAACCTATAACTATCGAACTAATAAGACACTTTCAATGATAGGTCATTTGTCAAAATGCGATAAGTAGTTTAGATGTTATGGGGGAACATACATACATTATACATATTTGCATACATCATTGTAATTTAAAATCCTGGACTTATAGAATTTTTTAATTACAAAATTTATATCAAAATCCATTAAACAATTGACCAAAAGCCTTGATTTATAAAGCAATCTCCATTAAAGAACCTATATAAGATCTGCAAAAAAATCTAATTTAGAAAAAATCCAATTTCTTCTTCTACGATTTTTTTTTTTTATTCTCACTCCATGGGCCACTTTATCAATCAGTATAAATAATCCATTCCACAAGGCCAATGGCAGTAAATCACATTAATTTGCTTGGAAATCCTAAACCGTCAAATTCTCACATCCGCTATCGTCCGTCGCCGTCGGTCGTTCGTTGCTTGTCGGTCTTCTTCTCTTCGTATCGTGTCGTCCATTCAAAATCCTTCTCTTTCCCTTGCAAATGCCATCAACTTCATCTCCCTCTCTCCGAGATTTGTGTTATTTATTTTCTTATCCACATTTCAGCACTCATCGAATGTAAATCACTCTGAAAATGACAATTTTTTCTTGTTCCTTCCAAATAACGATAAGAGTGAGTTTTTTGTTGTTGTTGTTGTTATTGTGGGTTGGAGGAGTCATCGTCGTCGTTTCGCACAAGAAACCTTTTAACTTCGACAATCATCATCATCATCATCAGCCAGCTTCGACGTCGTTGTCGTTGTCATTGTCATTGTCAATGGTTGACGTCATACAGCACAAAATATACTTCTTCGAATAACAACCACTCATGATGACAGACAACATTGGTGATTTATGGCCATGGCCATCAAAGGCCCCCAAAAAAGAACAACAAGAACATGAAGAAGAAGGATGGCTGTGCTCCTCGATGCGGGTATTGAATGCTCTGAAGGGTTCGTCAGCCTAAATTGCCTTGGGTTTGTCGACGACGACGCCATCGTCGCTGCTGAAGCAACACAAAAAAAAAAAGGACACTCCAAGGATATACTTTTTCGTATATGAATAATATTTATGATCACAAATGCCCCCCAAAAGAGGCATAAATATGTCCTCCGACTCCGACCACTTTTGCCACGCCACCCCCAAAAATCAAAGGGAGAGCCAAAGAGTCAAGGCAGAAGGACGAAAATGAATCAATGAGTTTCAAAAGGAAGAAACCAAGCTACCACAAGCGAACTATAGTGTTTTTCACCAAACCATCATCAAAACCATGAAGAAATAAAAAAAAAAAAAAACGA
Source organism: Episyrphus balteatus (assembly GCF_945859705.1). Taxonomy (NCBI): domain Eukaryota; kingdom Metazoa; phylum Arthropoda; class Insecta; order Diptera; family Syrphidae; genus Episyrphus; species Episyrphus balteatus. Next base: position 2,586,878 of record NC_079137.1, on the reverse strand, counting down.
GAAAGAGAGAGAAAGAGAGATCGTCATTCGCCAAGGCGAATCAATGACAATAAATTTTCTTCTGTTATCTAATGTCCTGATTGCACACCCTCATTTTGCTTGATGTACATTTCAGGGCGGACAGAAGAAGGTGGAAATTTATATAGAGTTTGGTTTGGTATAGTTTTTTTTTTAGCCCCCCTCAGAGCACAGCACAATGATGATGATGATGATGGTGCGAAAGAGAGAAAATAATTTGATTGATAATCAAGCGAACAAAACACGGTTCAGCGGCGCTAACGGTATTTTGGTATGCTTTAGTTATATAGTATAACCATGATTTATGTTAAAATGCAGTTACAGCTAGCTAGCTCCAACCCCCTTATGACGATCTTATAGTTGCTTGCAAGTTTCATATAGTCGTCGTTCGTCGTCTATATAATACGACTTCGTCCACATCGTCGTCGTCATCGCCCTCAGAAGACACATCGACGAAAAGGTGGTTGTTCTGATTTCTTATACTTATTCTTGTTTTCTGTGCGAGCACTTGCTTTAGAATATTATATAACCAAGGGGTTGTCAATGTTGCCATTTTAAATTATTCTATTAATAGTTTTTTCTTAAATTTAAATTTTCTTAAGATAACGCTTTAGAAGCTAAATTGTTACAAGGGCCTTCTCTGGTGGAATTTATTGAAAAAAAAAACATTTTACATTTCAGTTATTGGTTTTTTTTTGTTGTGCCATAACAGCACAATCATTATCTTATTCCACACTAGATTTATATTTTTTTTATAGTGGTAACAAATTTTCTATCAATTTTTAAAATATAAACTTCACGGGTCACTGTGGTGTATACGTAATATTTTTTTAAGTAATTTTTTTTTTTATTTTTGGTGATGTATTCTCTTGACATTTGTGTACAATTTTCAATCTATGCACTTTTCTGTGTTAATGGGACGTTGATTTCTGTAGAAATCAATTTAAATTAGGCTCTAAAAAAGTGAAATAAAGCAAAAAAAAAAAAACAAGGGCAACAACAAAATTTCTCAAATTTTGGGGTGTTATCTCATTTTTGGAGTTTTATTATCTTTATCTTTCGGAGAATAATTTCACTATGAAATAAGGCAACAATGAACTAAGACTCCAATTCTAATTTTGTGGTTTTATTTCATTTCCCAAAAAAAAATAAAAAATCAAAACAAGTTCGGGCCTTATTTCATTCATTTTTTTGGCATTTTTTCATTTCGTTGAAATTATAAATATTAAATTACAGAATTTTTTTTTGTGTTTTTTTACGTGGATTTTTTAATAAAATATTGTTTGCAGAATTTTTGTAGAACATTGCAAATTTTTGCAAAAATATGTAGTTAATTTTAAACCGGGTGCAATTGCGACCTAACTCATTGGAAACGAAATGGACAAAACCATTTTCACAAAACTTATCTATTTGTTTTATAGCCAATTGCATTTATTTTCTCTTTATAGAGAATTTATCGTAAATCAAGGCCCTATTTTTTTAGTTCCGAAATTCAGATTTTGGTTTCCATCTTGGATATTTTTTGTTCTTATCTAACATCTTGATTTTTGTTCTTTTGTTATTTTTTCGGATACTTAATATAAGAAATTGTAGGTAACCAAATGCTAATTATTTCAGTCAACTAAGAATTTGTAGGTCTCATGTTTTTTTAGCTATTGAATTTTCCGCTAAAATAAATCTGAAAGGATTTTTTTTAATTTTTGTTTATTTTGAGGCGTCAAATTCACTACGAATACCGAAAACATTCTCCTACAAAAACATAATTACTATAATGCAGAAAAAATAACTCCTCTATTTCAATTTCTAGCTCTTTCTGGCCCAAATACGATGCTGTCAATCAACAACAGTGATCCAATCCCGATGATTTCCTGTGGCATACGAGTAAATTTGTCAGCGATACTAATAGTGGAAGCTCAAATAGGATGTTTTTTGGATTTATACCGCGCCTTTGGGACTTTAAAATAAACTTTGCGAAATCGTAAGTAGTACCACCAAAAAGTTACCATTGTTTACTCTACCTTATACGAAATCATAAGTTAAATTAAGAACCAATTTGTCGCTTTATCAGTCAAATCAAAATCGACCTCTTCTTCTATAAAGCTTTTCGGAAGTTATTCAAAAAACCTTTCAGAAGTTCCTGCTTCATCACATTTCAATAAGCACATTTTCCCAAATTTGCTAAAACGTCTCAGAATCTAGGGGTGAAATCGGCTAACGCGAGAGTCATTAGTTTATAGTAAAAAAAAACATCAAATAATGGAGCAAAATCTTCATTTTTTTACTATCAACTATCGACTCTCAAGTTAGCTGATTCCACCCCAGCAAAATAGCTTTGAAGTTTTCAAGAGAATTTTTCAAAATTTTAATATTATAATAAAACGGTTGTTCTAAAAAAAAAACAGCTACTTTACAAATAGTCCAGTGCATTTATGATGTTCATATATGGACGACCCAGCAGTTTGTACCACCCCCAAATTTTTTTTGCTCATTCGATAGAGCATTGGCTGAATATTATTACCCTGATTTTTCGCACTCGTGAAATTCACCTTTCGGCCGCCATCTTGGATTTTAGTTTTTGTTCAATATCTCGATTTCTATTTATCCTACATAAAAGTTGTGTATACAAGAAACGTAGGCAATTAAATTTCGCGTCTTTTATGTTAAGAACACTTTTTCGATATTCTGACTATTAAAAAAGTTACAAGCCAAAAAAGTAAAAAAAACCGAAAAAAATGACAATTTTAAAGTTTTGAGGACTTTTTATCAAAATTATGAAAAAACGTTCCGAGAAAAGATTATTCACCTTAAAATTCTCTACAACTCTGCTATACAACTTATTTTTCTATCTCTATAAATACAAAAGTTATTAATACTTTTTTGTTAAAAAATACCCCTTTTTTACGAAATGAAGAGACTTAAATATAAAAAAATTGCAGGTCCTGAATTTTCTCTTGTAACATAAAGCTTTAAAATACTCACTAATCATTTAAAATTCAAGATTTGGTAAAAAAAAATTTAAGAAAAAAGTAAAGATAAAAAACACAAACAAAAAAGAGCATTTTTAACAGAAAAAAATATTAATAACTTTTGTATTTATAGAGATAGAAAAAAAAGTTGTATAGCAGAGTTGTAGAGAATTTTAAGGTGAATAATCTTTTCTCGGAACGTTTTTTCATAATTTTGATAAAAAGTCCTCAAAACTTTAAAATTGTCATTTTTTTCGGTTTTTTTTACTTTTTTGGCTTGTAACTTTTTTAATAGTCAGAATATCGAAAAAGTGTTCTTAACATAAAAGACGCGAAATTTAATTGCCTACGTTTCTTGTATACACAACTTTTATGTAGGATAAATAGAAATCGAGATATTGAACAAAAACTAAAATCCAAGATGGCGGCCGAAAGGTGAATTTCACGAGTGCGAAAAATCAGGGTAATAATATTCAGCCAATGCTCTATCGAATGAGCAAAAAAAATTTGGGGGTGGTACAAACTGCTGGGTCAAATTATAAATGCACTGGACTAAAACGGTTGAGTCATTAATTAAAAACAAGAAAACCGTTCAAAAAATACTTTTTTTATTTGAAAAGTAAGTTTTTCTATTTTGGTTACATGGGAAGTACGGTTAATGTTGGTTCAAAACAAAATTGTGACTTCTTTTCTGAGGAATCATTGAGGACTCATTTTTACTCATTCTCTTTTATCGTGATGTCATGTCTTGTTTTTGGAAAAGTGTTTCAAGGCTTTTTTTTTAATTAATTTTCCGTCAAACCACAACCGAATTCTTCTATAAAGCTTGTCGGAAGTTGTTAAAGAAGCCTTTCCGAAGTTCCAGTTTCATCTCATAAGCACATTTCCGAATACTTTCCAACTATTGCTAAAACGTCTTAGAATCCAGCTAAACAACGTTGAAGACACTATTGCTTCTGATGAAATCCTTACAAAAGCTAAAATCAATTTTAACGAAGCACTATCTTTCTAGCTGCAGAAAACAAAAGAGTGGTAACTCTCTGCTGCGAGAAAAAACTAGCTCCTTCTCCTGTATAGTAGCTTTATAATGGTGGTGGTTCCGCATGCACATTTCATCGATGTCAATAAATCCTTGTGCACAAGAACAAAATAAAAAAAAAAAAAAAAAAAGAAATTGAAAGAAAAGTAGAAAGGAACTGCTACGCGATAGCAGTTAATGTCAGACCAACGAAAATATATAACAGTAGTTGCAAAAAAGAAAAAAAAAACAACTTAAACCCTCTTTAAGAACCCTGTGTGCATATCTTCTCTCTCAATTCCCAACCCTCATATTCCAGCTTGTAATGATTGTTTGCCAAAGGAATGAGGTAAACTGACACAGGGAGCAGAACAGGACTCCCTGAGACAAGGTAGAAATAGGAAAATTCAAAAATTCTTCAAAGAAGGTTAAATGCCACCTCTGTGCTTTGTCGTCATCAAGCTCTCTCCCCACGACGACGTCAAGAAACTCTTCACGGTGTGAAGTGACGGGGTATCGCTGCCGCATCAGTGTCGGCAATTTTAGTATACAAAACATCCCTTCATTGTTAGATTTCTGTACAAGGGCTTAGGTTGCAACACAGGTCCCGGAACTAAAATAACTGTATGTATGTGTGTGTCCCGTTTGATGGGGTGTTTTCGTCTCACTTCAATCTCATAGGACGAACCAAAACGATACAACGTCAAAGGTATTACCCGGATCCGGACGGAATAATGTCCTTTTTTTGGGGTGTTTTGTTTTTTTTTTTTTGTTTCGTTTTGTAACTGTAACTGTGTTTTGTTACACAGACTTACACCCACCCTTGGTTGAATGGTGAATGTGCGAAAGTAGCTGCTCAGTTTGAAGTGTTGCTTTGTATTCGGTGTTGTTGTTTTGTTCTCCTGTCGAGAAATTCCTTGAGAATTCAAAATGGCAGAAATTGAGTTTTGTTTCATTTTGATGTGCGTTGAGTGAAGTATACTTTTGGGGGTTGCAAAAAATATAATAAATCATGTCAACCAGCCAGCAGCCAGCGTCATGAATAGGATAGATGATACTGATAAGAGAATTTAATTTACTTCAACAGAAGCTTTGAATTTATATTGAACCTTGTTTTTTTTCTATCTATAAGGGACCCTTGAAAATTGAAGTTATGTCAGTTCCATGTTGTCTCACATTTCATTCTCATTCCCTTAAATCGAAGTGGTTAACTTCATAAATAAAAGTCCATCAACTGACGTGATCATTGAACGACAATCGTCCAAAGATCTTAAAGATTGCATCGGAAGTATTTCGAGAACGACTTCGACTATGTGGCTTGCATTCAACACTTTCGTTCTTTTTCTGTTTGAAGGCAAATTCTAAAAACAAACATCGACAGCGAATGCAGATCACCACATGAAAAAAAAAAACGAAACAAAAACGAAATGATCGTCGCGATGAACGACGAGAAGAAAAAAAAAAAAAAACGGACGGACTTAAAACTAAAGCTTTAACTCACTGAGCACTGATGTGCCAATGTGCGTAATTTATAGCTACCAACGATTAAAATATCGAGATCGAAACCTCCTGATAAGCTGCTTAATTCCGTGAATTGAGACACAATTTTCTGTGGTTTCGCCAATAAGCCCGAAAAAAAAAAATAAAAACCAACGATCGAAAAAAATGCCACTTGTCCACCAGAATTGATACCGGAATCGTAGGAGCGAGGAGCCACGCCATCAAATGGAACTAACAACAAAAACCAAACATAAAGAATCACCCTAAGATATCGGGCGATCGGGAGCTGTGTGTGCGAAGCTTGCAAGAACTCATATCTTTCACTTGATCTACTGTTTCTACAATGTGATGATGCTGCTGCTACTTTTGTGCTCTCTTCATGATGATACTGGCTGTTTTCTGCTGCTGTTGATGATGATGATGATGAGGAGGATTAAGCCCTGAATTTAGGGGATGCCAGAAGGTGGAGTATTGAAGAGAGGGCTTCAGCAAGTTGCGGTTGGGCTTGTCCTTGCGTCTTTCGTGCGATGTAGTAGGAAAGATTGTTTATCTTCAAGATATGTTCGAGTTTTTTTTTTCGTTTTCATCGTCTTTTTTTTCAAGTTCAAAACTCTTGGAATTGCAAGAGCTCTTGGGCTAAACTATTTCGTAAGGTTGTTTCTTGGTGTGCTGCTCTGTTTGTCGATTGCATCCATCGAAGACGAAATACCGACGCGCTTCGTTTCTTTGCGTACCTATTATACCTACCTTATAACTCTCGAGAAGAAAAGTACACGTCGAATATCTGTCGAAACATTTTGTATTGACCCGCTGCACGTAATGAACGTGAACATGAGTGTGTAGAGTTGGTATGTTGCGCGAATCATGTTACGCTGTCAATTTGTTGTGCGCTTGCACGTTATAACCATCAAGACGAATCGGCAACGCAGCAGAAGTAGCAGCAAAACAACAACTGTGATGTATTTTATAGTTTTTTTTTTTTTTTTTTTTTAGTTCAGGTACCCCTTCTGTTCATTCCATAGGCATGAATATAAAGGTATTTTGTGCATGAAAGATACTTCGAATGCGTGCAAGGCAGGTGATGTGTGCATTCTTTACTCCAGATGTAATGTTGAAATATGTTTTTTTCCAATTTTTATCGGAAGAAATTTGTAAAAAAAAGTAGATACAAAGGGTTTCAATGGATATTTCCATAAGCAAAGGAATTAGTGACAAAAATTGATACAATTCCTTCAAGGAAAAAAGGGCAACTTAAAATAAGATGATGTCCACTATAAATCCCAGTCTCTTAAAAGAAATACCATTTCCGCTTAAAATAAGTGGAATCCGCTTAACTTATGTTAAGCAAGATAGGCTTATGGTAAAGCACACAACTCGCCTAGTGACCCAAACACATTAAAATAAGATGATTTTCCGCTTAAAATAAGTGGATTTATTTTTTAATTTTTTAATTTGCGCATTCAAAATATTAAGAAGATTTTTCCGCTGAATTTAAGATGGAAGTCATCTTGGCCAAAAACCATGCAGAAAACAGCTTAATTTAATGTGCAATCCACTTGTCTCTAGGTGGTCTTTTTTCTCTGTCTAAATATCGTCTTCTAAAAAAGTTATTTTTCAAAATGGCGATATAGCGACATGGCGAAATAATGTGACATGGTAACATAGTGACATGGCGACACAGCGACATAGCGACATTACGACATAGCGACATGGTGACTTGTTGCATATGACCTATTATCTCAGAATGTAGTGTCCCAGAAACATAAAATTGCATCTTTGTCTCTAAAAGCTATATCTACCTATTTAGAAAAGCCCTCAAAATTGAAAATAATTTGTGCTTGTAATAATTTTTCAGGAGGCCCATACAGAAATTCTGCGGCTATCTAAAATAATATAAGGAAGCTCTTAGAACATCAGATCTGATGCCCCGAGACATCGCCCTGGCTGTCCCAATGGTAGGTATGTATCCCAAGTAACAATTTAGCTTTCATAAGAGTCAATGCAAGCTATTTTTTGACTTGTTTAAGAAGAAGGACAAGTCTTATGCAAATCATTTTGGCGCACATTACCGAATTTCCCCAGGACCTTCCTCCACAGGCAATCCACAAGCTAATAGCTCGTGACGAACAGCGTAAAACGACCTTATGCAGGCCTTTTTGCAAAACAATGAAACATTTTAGGGAAGCTATAGCTTCGCTAAGGAAACTATCATTTGCATTGGATGTTATAATAAGGCCTTATGGAGGTTGTTATAAGATGTTGAATTTATGAATAAAAAAAAAAAGATTTTAATGAATTTTTTTTTCTTTTAATTTTTTTCTATTTTGTTTTTTCTTCTTTTTTGGCCATGTCAATATGCTTTTCCTGTCGTTCTGAAATGGGAAGAATTTTATTTTAATTGAAAAAGTACACATTTTTTTTTAATTTCACAAATGGCCCCGCCAGCACCTTACCAGTAGACCACACTCGAATATTAAAGATGAGTGGCAAAAAGGGAGCTAATTGAAACCTCACATAAAAATGCAATGTTTTTTTCTAAAATGTTACAAACATTGCATATCTGCAGGATAAAAGCTTTGCTAAACTTATTGATGAAAAACATTGCATACTTGAGAGATGAAAACATTGCATACTTACAAGAACCTCTTGGAACAGGTCTTATGAAAGCCTTCTGTCACTTGAAAATAGAAGGCTTCTTTAGAACGGTTCAAACAGGTCTTATAAAGGTCTTCTTTAACTTCTATTTACAAGGCTTCTTCTAAACACTTCCAGATAGCCTTAAGGAGACCTCCTTTTTTTCCAAAATGGATGATTTGCGTAAGTAAGCCTTAAACTAAACTTATACAAACTATAGCTTGCCGAATCGAAGAAAATGGACCTTATGCAAGTAAAATTGTTACTTGGGATATTTACGCCTCTTGCTGTCAGAGTCTGTCACGAGTGCAACAACTTAACCCAAATGATGTCACCTTTAGGGGTTCTCATTTGACTTTTTGAAATGTTTTTTAAGTAAATTATTATTAATACATCCATTTTAATACTTTTTAGCTTTAAAAAATAAAAAAGTCAAATCCATGCCAAAATTAGATGTCCTCAAACGTCCTTGCCCTCAAAAGGTTTCACCGACAAGAAGAAAAAAAAATGTGATATCTAAAATTAAAATCACATGGACAACAATTTATAAATTGAAGCAGGCAAAAATATCAAATCAAATCCTCCATGGTCATTCTCCATTCCTTTGCTTATACATCCTGATGTCCATAGTCCTGTCCTGTCCTACATTATACACTATTCCAATTCTTATAGAGTACCTAGATTTGAATGAATGACCTGAACCAGGACATATGGAATGAACACAAAAAAAAAAAAAAAAAAAACTATAATAATAAAGGACAAATCATGAAATGAGATGTGTACTCTGCAGTGTTCCGTCCACCACCATCACAGCCACAAACCCCTGGCACGTCCATCTATTACCAATCGGTATAAGCAAATTGCAAAAACATACCTCTATATCGATATCGGTGTGTCCACTTTAGCAGAAAATATGAAATTTCTTATCTGTTTTGGATTTTATTGTACACGAGTATAGAGTACACGAGATGCACCTCTCCCCTCAGGCTGATGTGTGGTGGTCAACCAAGGAGACAAGAATGCGGATTGAGGTTAGAAAATATTGGTTACCTGACAAATCCTTATAAAATGGCATTATGAAGAAAATTCACAATTTTCCTAGTGAACATACCCCATATCATGTCCCAGGATAACAAACTGCTGCATGAAGAAAGAAGAAGGAGTGGGGAAGGGGGGGGGGGACTTCTTTTGGCAGATGAATAGATGAGTGCATGCAACCCTGGATCATATAACCAGCAACAATAAAGTTCAAAAATGAAATTATCTGCCCCCGGGCGATATCACGAGGAACAAGGACTCTCTTGGGACTGTCTGTTGCATCAATATCAAATAAAAAAAAATAAATAAAAAAATCAGAAGAAGAAGGGATGGCTAACTACTACAAGAGAAATGCATCTGAAGCCAAAGTGAAATTGAATGAAGAAATCTGAAAGAACTTGTTTCCAGATTTGGATCCAGAAAAATCCTGGGACAATATTTTGAATCTTCATTTTAATAGCCCAGTCCGAGTGGTATAGAATTATTTCATAGAGAGAGAGAGAGAGAGTCAGAGTCCACCTGATGATGATGAGGAGTTTTATGCTTGAACTTCTGGATGGGACAAGTTTATATTGTGCCAAGGATTTTCCTAACAACAAACGAGAAAAAGATATGAAAAAGATAGTCATGTGCATAAATTGCTCAGAAAAAAGGATTCTTTTCTGTCTGTGGAGATTTCTGTTAGATCGGGGTAAGGGTATTTTCTGACTTGGAGACGCCACCACACGATTTTTATTTTGAGATACTTTACCTTCACAGAGAGAGATTCTTTTCTCATATCCTTTTTTAATGTACTCGTAGAATAGTGGACAAGGACACAATTCATTGAACGATGATGATGACATTTTTTTGAGCAACAAACATGCATTCTTCCATATTTTTATTTTTTTCGAAATGGAAATGCTTTCTTAATTTTCATATTTCCACATATCTTCTCTCTGCTAACATGACTTCATTTTGTCCTGTACACATTCGTATATTGAAAATGAGATTGCTATTGTGTATATTATGTCGACTTGTACCTATTCAAAAAGTATATTGGATCGGCAGCAGCACTGACAGTCAATTACTATTTCAAGACATCTTTATAGCAAATAACCATTTATTGTTATGACTACATGTTAGAGAGACATATATTCTATACTGACTTTATACTCGTACCAAAACGATTGAATTGCCAATGGCCAAATTATGAAATGCTACACGAGAATATGAAGAAATAAAGTTGAAAGTAAGTAATTCAATTTTATGAAATTTAAATTAAAGGATCAGCAAGATGTAATTTTTAGAAGAGACAAATTTGATGCTGCTTATATTGAGAATGTGTTTTTTTTTTCCAAAAAAGAATAATTTAAATAGAAGTGGTCCGAAATATCAACCTGTAGGTTTTCCATACGATATGGTGGTGTATTTTTCATATAAAGGGTGTCCCACAATTCCCCGCAGAATAAAGAGTATTTCAAAAGGTAGGTTAATTTTTTTTGAAAAGCTACAAAGTATATAAACAAAAATACTTGTTTCACAATTTTTTTTATTATTTTCTAATTGTTTTGATGGATTTTTTGTAATAAAAAGCATTTGTAGTTTTTTTTTTTCTTGCTGTTGCTAACTTTTTTTGAGCTGCCGGGACCCTTGAAAAAAAAATATTTTCTTGAGTTAGCCAAAAAAGAAAGGTATTTTAAAGCTGTTTTCATAACTGTGAGCCAAAAGTTTCTTCAAGGTCTGGTTGCAGAGTTATTTTCAATCGAAATTATTTTTTTTTCTTAAAAAAAGTCTCGAAAAGAAAAAAGTTTTGGTTCACTTCATTGTGAACAAGCCTATGCATTTAATTTTTTTACCTGAATGCATAGTAGATTATAATTTTTATGGCTGTTTTCGATATTTTTGCCACCATCAAAAAACATATCCGATATTCAATATAATGAGGCGCTGCATCAACAACAACATCATTAAAAAATATGGATAGTTTACAAAATAAAATTTCGTGGAACCAGAAGTAAGATCTCGAGTTGGTCTGATAAAAAAGAATTTTTTTTTTATTTTTTTCAATTTTCTCATAAAACTAGAAAGCATTAAAACATATGGACTTCAGTATTTGATAAGGAATCAATTGTGACACTTTATTTTATCAGCCATTTTTTGTATTGTAATCCACAATCTTGACAAAAATAGTATTTAATGTGGTTTTTTTTAACTTTTATCCCCAATTTTTTACTTTTAAATCGATTATTTCAAAAACAATTGATTGATATAACCTAACTTTAAAATTAGAATGAAGCGTACAGTTCTAGCTTTTGAAAAAGGTATCATTCATAATTGTAAGTGTTGCCATTGTTGTTTAATATTTTTTTTTATTATTTAAAGTAATTTTTTAGAAAATTGCCATTCCCGCCTAAACGGAGCCAGATAGACCACCGCTCCCATAGTAAAAAATGATCGTATTTAACTCCTCTACAAACTACCGTTATCAAATCTCGGTGCCCCCATTTTTCCTTCACTTGTTTTGGTACGATCTTTTTAAAATTTTTTTTTTCTTTTATCAATTTAAGAAGAATTGAGAAATATAAAAGCACGGTTTTTGTAGTAAATTTGATGAGGAAAAAAATCATTTTAACCATTATAAAAAACAGTAAAACATAGTTTTAAGGCTTTTTTACCAGCATTTATCAGTAATTTCGACTTCTAACCCCTGGGAATCAGTCAAAAATATTTTTGTTTGAAAAAAGAAAAATTGAAGCAAGTAGACCTACTACTACTCAATTGAAGCAATCAATTTGATGCCAAGGAATTTTTTGTAGAACGTTTAAGCCCCTACAAGAATACGTCTTGTTAAATTGAAAATAATGAATTTTCAGTGAACTGGAAAATTTTTTAAAATATAAAATGTTTTCATAATTTTTTTTAACTTTGACCTCGAATATCTTTAGAATGGTTAGATTAATGAAAAAAGTTAACAAGACCTTTTTTGTGGAGCAATCAATTTCCAACAAGAATATGTCTTGCGCGTTTGATGATTATAATTTTTCAGTTTGTTACAACATTAAGACCAAAAAACGAATTTTTAAAGATTTTCTCGATTTTTTTACCTCAAATATCTATTCAACGGTTAGATAAACGAAAAAAGTGTATGAAGCCTTTTTTGTAGAGCGTTCAATTTCCTACAAGAATCTGAAAAGAAATTTGCTAAAAAGTCAATTAATAAAAAAAATATTTTTTTTTTATTAGAAGCTTGATGTAAAAATGGAAAATTACAAAGCGAAGGACCTTCCCATTAATATAAAGAGCTCATATTTGGTGTGTATATTCTAGAGGGGTCTAGCAATCGATTTTTCGGAGTACCAAATCAAAAAAAATAATTTCGATTTTTTTGACCCACCCTAATATGCATAGTCCTGGATACTTTTTTCGAGTTTTTTTTTAAGAAAAAAAGAAAACAATTTTTTTAAGAAAAAACAAAAAAAAATTTTTTCTTAAAAAAAATGTTTGGTTTAAAGATAAGAGTTCATTGTGAACAGGCCTATCGCCTATGAATTAAGCGGAAGAACAGTTTGAACTGGCTCTTGTTCCTCCCCTTTTGACAGTACAGCTTTCTTTTTGTGGAAAAATGTTCGAAGCAGCAGATCCCTTCTAGACTTTATGGTCGCCTGGTGCATAGGTCGATTTTTCTGAAATTTGGAAGCAAATTTCTCCGGACAAAAGGCACGAAAAAAGTTTTGGTTTACAGAAATAAGTTCACAATGAACAGGTCTATCGATTTATCAAAGAAATTTACAAATTTATTTTTTTCGGATTTTCGAGAAAAAATCAAGGTTAACCCCTTGCCTAAAAAATATCGATTTTAAAAAATTTACTCCAAATCTATCGAGTGATGCATCAAAAGAAAGGTCTTTCTAAGATCTATTCATAACTGAGAACCAAAAGTTTCTTTGAGGTCCGGTTGCTGAGTTTTGCAAAATTGATTGGCACTAATGACTTTCTCGAGCGATTATCGCTCGCTCAGTCCCCTTTTGGTCTAAATAATCCTAAAATAAACGAAAAATAAAAAAAAAACTCCTGACTAAGTACACAAAACCAACATCAAAACATGCAACACGAATCCTCTTGCAAACCAAAATCCATAAAAAAAAAAAAATAACAACAAATCAACATCACTCCAACTAGCCTCTTCATCCAGAAAAAAAAAAAACAACAAATAACAACAACAAGATCAAGAAGAACCAAACCATAGCAATGAATCTCAATGTTCATGTCCAAAATGCTGGTCATGTCCATTGGTACCAACGCTTCTGGCTGTGCTGATGGGCTTTCTTTCATTTTCAGTTGTGTTTTTTTTTTTGTTAGCTCTGTGGATAGTCTGCTTGCGCGTAGTATATTTTACGATTGTTTGCTTTGCAATTCGAGAGTCCGCAGCGTGGAAAAAAAAACAACACAACAACAACAAATGACCAACCCAAGAGGCATATATACAACACTACAACACTGTGTGCCATTCCAAACACTGGGAACGCGATAAATTGTCAAGTTTTATGCTCATGCTTCATGCACTAGATTCCATCCGAGGGGCAATCTATATCATAACATGGACTTGGACATGAAGAGCACAACGCGCAGCAACTCTGTGATGAGATGAGGTGTGATGAGAAGTGCGGAGGAACTACCCAAGAATGAGTGGATGTGTGTCCCTGTCCAGCTGTCGCTCTGTTCATCATAAAAATCAACTTTTCATCCTTCGGGGAGTGACATTTGCTTGGCGTTCAAAACATTTTGTTTGTTTTTTATTTTTTGTATTTTTGATGGAGAAGTCTATAAAATTTCCGACCACCATACAGATTCCAGTTCATCATTCATCTCGCCAGTGTGAGGCAGTTTTTCGAGGAGGAATCACCAAAAAACACAACCAGCAGCAGTTTTTCCCTTTTACAGAAAGAACATTGAACACGAAAGTTAGTTCATCGATGTTGTTTGTTGGTTGGAGTTCTTTTTACAACAGGGCTAACAAGAAAAGTTATAAAGAATTTTGCTTCCTGTTAAGGAATATAGAACGCGTTCAAAAAGGAGGCTAAGATCAAAACTCGTCAGTTTTCACTATTACAACAAAGCCTTTAAATTTATTTCTAACTTACCTGCTTAGGGTGACCAGTACCTTGTCATCATTCCATAACTTCTCTAACTACAATCGTAATCGATTGGAGCGACCGTAGAGTAAAAAAAATCAATAAGTTCCACAATTTTCAAAATTTTTTATTTTCCGTTTTGATAAAATTACAAAAAAAAAAGTTTATTTTAAACTTTCTTATTGAACATGATTCCTGTAGAAAGAAAAATGAATAGGTTCCACACTCTTCTCAGTGCCATAATTTTATTTTCAATATAAAATATATAAAAACTATGATAAATCAATAGGATCCACACTTTTTTCGCTTCAAATATTCGTGATGTGATCTAGTAACTACATATCTCTACTAAAATGAATACATTCCACAACCTGTCAAGGTGCATAGAACCAATTTCTGAGTACGTGATTCGTAGAGAGAGACGATGTTAGCAACAAGTATTGAAAAACTTAAACCTTTACCAAATTAATGCCGATATTACTTATAAATAAAAGTAAAATAAAATGTGTGGAACGTAAGTTTAAAAATTTCATGATGCCAATTTTCTTAAAATTTTATATTGCTTCATCATTTTAGGTAATCTTCTAGAATCCAGTGAGTTATGCGAGTTTATAAAGAAAATCATACCATATTACTTTTCAATAATATTCAAACTGAATACAATCCACAAGCATTTTTACACGGAAAAATATAAATGAAGTTTGAACAAATTTAACATTTGATTATGTTTCAAAATTATGGCTATGGTTCTAAAAACTAAAAAGTTTTTTTTCGAAGATTTCAAGGATACTTTTGTCTTGTGGAATGAAAAATGAATGCGTTCCACAATCTGTTAATGTCCATAATTATATTAATTAAGTATATGACCCACGTAGGGAAGCCTAAAATTTGTCAATGGAACATTTTTAATTTGAAGTAAAAGTTGTGGAACGTAGGTTGTTAAAGTTGTTTTTGAGTTCTTAATATGCCCCCAATGAAATTTTCACCACAAATTTTTGTGATCTTTTCTTGTCTGCTGTCCTGTTTGATTGTGAAAACATTCATAACTTATATCGACTTCTCTTCTAAGCTCATCATATACCCAACAAAACACATTCATTTTCATGCATTCCATTTTTATAGGAACATAAACATTTTGGCTCTTGATATTTATGACTTTGACTAGGCACGAAATGATGATCTCAAAAATCGAGAACTTTACGATGGACGATTGGACATGAATTTGGACAAATCCATGTTAGCTATGAGTTGCTCATACATAAGACGCTCAAGGGCATATTACACAAAAAAACAATCATGGAACATAAACAGTATACATGCAATTGTGAGTGTATGTTTCTGGAGTTTGAGAGAGAAAATTTGTTGCCAAAAAAAAGTGGCTAAAACAGCCGTTCATCTCCCTTGAGGTCATCAACAGCGATTTATTTTCCCAACCTGAAGTTGAAGCCACACACACAGTTTAAAAATGAATTTTCGAAAATGACAAAGAAAAATATGTTCCACCATTTTTTGGGGCAAAAGGAATTTATACTCTTGATTACTGTGGATGGTTTGTTCCTGTGCGACATGATGGTCTAGGTTTGGGAACCTCCTCAGTCCTGGGTATTGGCTTGGAAACATTCAACCCAACCAACCACCAATTCACCGTCACCCATATTTTGGTGGCTGAAAGTCTGTTTGGTAATTTCTGTGATGATTTATTTCCGACAGCTAGTATTTCATTCGCTCTCTTTTGGTGCAGCCAGCCAGTGTTTTCAAAAATGGAAGACGACGACCGACGACGAAGAAGATGGAACTGCCGCTGTTACTGGAACAACCAGTGTGCCTGGTTTTCAACTCGGCAGCAGAGGAACTCTTTGGAAATCACTCGTTGTCGGTTTTTGTTCCGGTCGTGGTTATTCTTCTTCTAGAAATTGCAAATAGAACCAGCACCACCAACCATCACACTACTCTGCCACGTTGACATTATGAAATATCTGGGACGTTTTGTTAGGGAAAAAGTTTTCCTTTCCTTTCATTTGATTTCGTTTCATTCGATGCCATATAGTTTGTATATATAATTCCTTCTTGAAGAGTATGAGTCTAGAAATGGCTGGCATTTCTAAGAGAAAATCGTCAGACGGGATGTATAGTTTTCCATTTGTGGAACGCGAAAGATACTACTCCTGGACAGTTGGTTGGACTGTACGACTGAGGAAACAATGGCTGGTAGTATAGCAGCAAATGGAAAACTTGACTTGAAGTTCTAGAGTGTGCGGTTAAATGCTGCTTGCTGAGCGACATATCATACAACTTGCTGCTGTATAAAATGATTCGTCCTCTTTTCTGGGGAGATGAAGAAAATTCATAATAATTTTTAGTGTTTTTTTTTTTCTTTTTGTCGTCGTTTTCTGCAAACATTAATTCTTGCAAATGGTTTTGAATAGGTTTTTCATTGAGACTATAAACTTTCCAAACCCTGGGTGCACCAGTCAACTTTTTGGGCGTGGACGAAGAAATGGTTTCTGATGGGTTCCTGGTAGAATGACAGTGTTGGGATTGGCGATGCTGAAAAAGAAGAAAAGATGGTTGATTTAATTAGAGTTGCTTCATTATGATATTTTTTTTTGGAAATAATTAAATAAAAATTTAAGAATGGAACCAAAAATATTGTTTAGTATCAAAATGGCAACATTTATAAATCCAAGCATTTAATTGTGACTACCACTGAGGCTGCTTTTGCGATAGCTACTTTCAATCACTCTGCTCTTCCACTGAGCAGCGAACAGTTGCGATTGCTTTTCAATATCGCTGCTCACTGCTCAATCCCCAGCTTTACAAAATCCAACCCCATTCAATTTATTGTGTCCTTTTTTTTCTTATACAGTGATAAATATGACGCGATCTAATAAACAGGGAGAACAGTAAAAATGTTCTATGCTCTTAAAAACTTCACTGTTTTTATAAGTAAAACTGCTTTCTGTTCTTTGTAACTTCACTGCTCTTTTTCAGAACTAGGAGTGTGCTCAGTGGCGTATCCAGAAAAAAATTTGGGGAGGCTGGAAAATTTTTCAAAAATTTTTGATAAGGTAAATGTACTACAAATTTGTCTCTTTTTTTATTCATCTTTGATCGAGAGAAAAGCGCTGTGCTGCGGTACTGAAAGTCGTATAGTAGCATTTTACTGCTCCCGACAACTTCGTACTACTGTCTCCTCCTTTCACATTCGAAGTAGCTTTTTTTCCAAGTTCTTGTATCCCAAACATTTTACACAAACAGCAATGTGTTTAGTAGTCTTTAAAAAAAAAAGCTGAATTCAAAACTGTTAACAGATTTATTACTACCACATCTAGTTTTTGAGCTATACTCATCACTTTTTTCGTTATAAATGCCTATATTTCCGCAATTCGACCGAAAGTAAACTGGCATCATTTTTCAATTTCACGTGAAATTGATCTTCGATCGATTTCGAAAACTTCGAAAATGCTTCGAACTGTCAAAACTAAAGGATTATCCATTTTTATTTTGTTTCTAAAGTTAAATAACTGCTACTTTGAACATGGATGCAATTTTATTGGCAACTTTATTGGAATAAAGCAGAATTTAAAAGAAAAAATAAGAAGTCACATTTTGCGAGACATCTGAAATATGTAAGTGAAATGCAGAACATGGGCTATATTATTGCAAATTTTCAAAGAAAAATGAATTAGATAAAGTAGTGTAAAGCGAAAGAGGTTGCAAACACAGAGGCAGTGATGAATTATGATATTTCATGCCTCATGTGTTTTATGTATTTTGTATTAAATTAACAACAAATAAACATTACAAAACAAAAAAAATATAAGTTTTGATAATATTTTGTCCAAAAATTGGAGATTCATTGAAAAAGATACCAAGTTCACGAGCAGAAACAAAGTGAATTGAATTCGATCAGAAAATCTAAATGAGCGAAAAAATTTAGAACACCTAATTTCACTATCGGCAACGCAATTGAATGCTCAAAAAGTGAAATACAGAACCTAAAAGTCTCAAAAACTAATTTTCAATGTCATTCTCTTGATGTTTAATCCGAAATATATACATATTTTTTAATAATATGTTCCTTTTTTAATACAAATCAGAAGCTGGAAACTGGAATTTGCTTAAATAAACCATTAGTTATGTTGACCACTAAGATATTGAGCTATACAAAATTTGTATTTCCAATATCTTCCAGAAAAATATTATTTTTGAAAAAAAGTAATATACTCAAGACAATAAAATACGACGTGATTGCATAAAAAGCTTTGCAAAATTTAACGGTGATGTATACCAAACAAACTATTTGAAGAATTCTGAATTGGACTATAATCCTGAAAATCCCAAACCTCAACGTCAACTAAGGCACTTAAGCCTGAACTACATCAAAACACAAAGTCAAAAAAGTACGAAAAAGCAAACAAAGCTCAAAATATGAAAATCACATGTATATTTACCTGACATCTATTGGAAAAAAATTAATTAAAAAAGCTCTTTTGTTTTTGAAGTTTTGAAATTTCAAATAAAAAAAAATTGAAAAAATAAACAAATTACAGCCAACTCCATCTAAGTCGAATTGTCACAGGACACGAAAATTGGTTCGAGTTAGAGGGAAATTCGACTAAGAGGAATCTATTTAATCTTTTTGCTGCAGGCGGTTTCATTAAAAACGGTAAAAAATTTGAGTTAGAGGAAAATTTTACCTAAATTAAGTACGACTTATAGGGAATCGACTGTATTTGAAATTTCAATTGTTTGTCAAAAGAGCTTTTTTTTCGCAAAATGACAGGAACTATGTGATCGAAAAGCTACCTTACGCAAAGGATATAAAATATTGTTTGAGTGTATTTGTTTTTAAAACTTTGTGAAAATTGAAAGCTTGGTCTTGTTCAAGCTTTTTGAATCGAATACTTTTTTAAAATGAAAGAGAGATATACAAACAAGCTACTAGGGGGAAGAAGAAAAAACATTGTGTTTACTTTTTTGTACTTTGTGTTTTGATGTAGTTCAGGCTTTACTCAAACAAACACAAACAACCATTTTAGAATTTGGAGGGGGCTCGATCATTGAGCTGCATCTAAATCTCTACGATTTAAGAAGAAGAAGTTTCAGTTAATCATGTAGATTATGATGAAATCAACTAAATAGTAACATGATTTTGGAGGCTTGGGGGGGGGGGGCTTGAGCCCCCTGAGCCCCCCGCCTCAATACGCCACTGAGTGTGCTGTTTTCGGCTCTTTAATATTTCACTACTTTTTTAAAGCATTCTGTTCTTCATATCTAATACGATGAAAAAAGGATAGATCTAGCGAAAGGTTTACTCCGATGATGATGAAAAAGAGAAGATCAATTTGAAATACTATTGTTTCAGTGCAAACATCCATTTTACATTATTTTATATTTTAAAAAATCGGAAATGGTTACTTTTCTTAATTTATTTTGTAATCTTTCTATACTTTTCATTGATTTCAAATCCCAGGAAGAAATTTTAAAGAGTAACTGGCGTTAAATAGCAGTGATTAAATAGCAGCTATTAAAAGCTGCTCTTTTAATAGTCTGCTCACTGCTATCACTGCTCTTTAAAAATCGGTCTTTCGGAACTTGTGGGTTAAGTGTTTTGATCGTACGAAGTATTCTTTTCTCACTTCTTATTAGAATTGAAATTTAATAGAAAAATCCACAATTCGTCTTAAAACGAACATAAACAAAGGTTCTGATTCAGACATAAACAACTTCAAAGAATTAAGACCTTCAGATGAATCATCTTTATTTTGCAACCTGACCACATTATACCTACATTCTTTTTTTTACCATCACGAACACGCAACTCCAATTCCACTAGCCACATTGTTTATGAAGACATCAAGCCAGACACCAAAAAGAGGTCACAAATCAAAATGTCCATCCAGCCAGCATGTCACACACAATCTCTTCCAAATAAATATATGTGGCCTGTGGATATTTTATATCTCGTCGACGGACGTGTCGGTCATCTTATAAACCCTCTTGTCCCGCTTTGCAGTCCGTCGCGTCGTCGTCGTCTTTCGTCCTCGTCTGTCGTCTTAATTAACTTGAAAATTAGTTTATGGGAAAATTAAGATTTGCCATCGCATTTTGAGTGGTTTAAGTGCGATCCAAGCCTCAAGCGCTACTATAGACTTCGACTCCGAACTCTCTCGATTGCATTAGATTGAATTTGATCGCCATTATATGGATGTCGTGTTAGAATTTCAAAAAAACTGGAGTGTGACTTTAAAAAAATGTTTATAAGTGTTTTTTTGTCTGTTTTTTTTTTAGCTTGATATAATTCCAAACAAATTAATGAGTGCGTTGTGATGATCTCAGGGCCGGCATTGCTGGCGGCCCGCAACCACCTCCACCATCACCACACTTTCATACTCTCTGGGATGAAAACTGATATGAGACACGAATGACTTTATATAAAAACCAAGCGAATAATTTATCCAGTGAACGCGATTGAATGATTTATTGCTGAGAGGTTTTTGAATTGAAATTGAAGCTGTAAATCAAATGTCAGTCCTTAAAAGAGGCAGAAAGAGAGAGAGGGACATAATATCACACATGCATATTATATTTTGTGTAATTTATCAGAGAGACGCCACAGAGGCCATGTGTGTGAATTGTGAAAATTAAAAGCATATTTTCGTTATATTGTCTTAAAAGGTTAAACATTAAAAATGTGTAAGTTTTTATTGGAAAGACATTATTTTTTTTTTGATTTTTGATTTTAATTTATGGAATTTAATCGAAATCGAAAAGCCAAAGTGTGTCATCAACCAGAAGAAACCAAAAACAAAAAAAAAAAACAAATCTTTAGCAAAGTTCGCAACCAATGTTTTCAATCAACATGTTCCTTATCGAATGAAATGTTTCAAAGGTAGGTAAATATTGCCAAAGGATATGGTGTTGAATCTACATGTCAAATATCTTCATCACTAAATTAAAAACATGTTTCGGAAGCATATGTTGCCAGCGGACATGCTGTCTTTCAATGTGGCATAGCGTTAGTAAGCGTGTCCCTTCGAGACAAATCAATAAGGGCAAGTAAGCACAAAAGGAACATGTTGCTATTATGTTATATTACTTGGTGATATGTTTCAAAGGAACAGGTGGCTAAGAAACATGTATCGTTACTTGGGAGCATCTTACGTGAAAATATGTTTCAAAAGTAGATACATACTGCTGGGGGACATGTATCATGTTATCTTGTCATGAGTTTGTTGTTACTCAGTAATAACGGAGCTTATGTCATGTTACTAAGTCATATTCTTTTAAGTCACAAAAACCTGAGAAAATGTCTTTAGCAAAGGGAAATGTTGCTTAGAGGATACGTGATACAAAGAAACATCTGGTCACAGAACATTTCTCTATTAAGAATTTTACAAGGACACATTGCATTTTGAAGGAATTTGTAGCCAGGGAACATATTTCTGGTGAACATGTTGCTAGGTGATTATTTAAGTTGCTGACATTAAGGGAATAATGTATATAGGGATCATAAAGTTAGGAAAGAAGCTGCTAGCGACATTTAAGAATGGATGAGAAGGAAAAATGTCAAAAAGGGACATATTCAAAGTGGCAAAGATACATGTTGCTAGCAGCTTATAATTAAAAAGAAATCACTAGAGGTCAGAAATGTAAGGGATGTATAGTAAAAAAATAAGTATCTATAGGAAGCATGTTGCTCGAGAATATATTTTAAAGAGACATGTCACTAGGAAATATGTCTTTGTTCGTTGAGGACATGTAACCAAAGAATATACATATATCTAGAAACGTGTACCTTGATTGAACTTGAAAATGTGTCTCTAGACAGTACAAGAGTAAGGATATGTATCAAAGGATTATGTTTTCAAATCCTTTTTTTTTTCTAGGAAAATAATATTTTTTTTTTAAATACATGTTGCTAGCAGACATATTGCTAGGAACCATGTTGCTAGAATGCATTAGATCGCTGAAGTAGGTACATACTAGGAGTGACATGTCAAAAAGATATGCATGTTTCCGGGGATATGTTGCTAGGAAAAATGGTTTTAGGGACATGTTGCTAGGTGAATATGGAACTAAAGGGTCTTTAACAAACAGTTTTTGTCTATCACAAGTCCCTTATGCTCTAGCTTGGCTTTTTGCAGTTAATATGTTTATATGCCTCACATATGCCCAATTAAATTGATTATCCATTCAAAATATATACGTAATATGTCGATCATTCGATTGCAGTCAAATAATTCATAGCGATATATTGCATATACAAAACGCATCCTTTTTATGCCATAAGCCATTATCCATATTCAGTTGAGTAGTCATTCTGGTGCCATATTATATGCGGATATCATCCATCGCCAATATACATATTCATACTCACTCCTCATCGTCATCATCACAGCCTTAACTCGTTGTCTCTCTCTTAATTCACCGAATCCAATCACAGTGCGACAACAATCACATAAAGCTCCAATTCCAACTGCTGCTGCCGCCATGTTATATTATATGAGTCGCCACCATTCTGTCCTGTCTGTCTTTTATATAATTTTTTTTTTGTATTTTTTTATAATAAAAAGGACATTTTCACAGGGCCGTCTTTAACTATCCTGGGGCCCTTGGGCACACAAGAATTTGGGGCCCTTTTGGAAAGTAAAATTAGTACAATTGTTGGCTTAAAGGCAATGGTTATGGTTAAAAAGAGGTGCCAATATATCGTTTCATATAAAGTACCTATCTAGTGTCTTTATTATTGACAGGGGGTGCCAATAATACGTGCATCGAGACATCAATCGTTGCCACTGCCAATAATTGTACCCTGTATCCGTTATAAGTTTCAGTTTGAAGAATTGGAAAAAAGAGTTCCAACGGATTGATAGATTTGCTAAAAACTCGGACCAGACGATTTCTACATAATTTTCAAGAGCCGTTTTTTTTATTTTTTTTGCCTTTTTGTTTAAATGTCTCTTTTTCAACGGATATCTCCAATATAAAGTTTTCGAGATATTGCAATTTTCTCAAAAACGGATAACGATTTTGTTTGAAAAAAAATATGTTTTGCTGCAAATAAGGCCGCACTTTTGAAAGAAGAAAAATATTTTTTGGACCGTTATTAACGGTACCTACTTGCCATAGAACTGATTTCTTAATGAAAACGACACAAGCGATTTTAATTAATTTTTTTTTTTTGAAAAACATTTTTTTTTAAAGTTATTTAATGAATCTTATGTGTCAATCTTCAAATACGAGAGCAATTCGCAATTCAAATTAAAACCATTGTACCATGGCGTTTTCCATTGAACCAAAACATTGATGTACCGTCGACGAGCCGGCAATAGTTTTTTCTCAAACGTTTTACAACGGAAAAAGAATTGATGTTTTTTGCCGACGAATTGATTCTTTTTCGTCTTTTAATACGAATCTACACTATTTTTACACTGATTTTAACACGCACTACAAATTTGACAGTTTTGCAAACTTCAAACGAAATTATTATTTAAGGAAAAAGATAATGAAAGAGAATTCGTTGTTTTTATTAATAAATAATAAATAATCTTACCTACAGTGGAAAAAAAAGGTATTTTTCTTGTTTTTTGAAAATATTATTGTCTTATTTTTTTTTTTGAAAATTGGCGCATACAACGCCACATAGTTTGTTTTCTTTTTAAAACATATATTTTCCGTATAGGTGTAGAAAAAAATTTATTTGATTGTTTGGTTGCCATATAAAAACTAAAAATTTTTGGTAGATGGTCTGACCGACAAAAATGTTTTGAGAATATAATATTCGTTCCTTCGGGGCCCCCCTGAGAATGGGGGCCCTGGGCACGGGCCCCGTGTGCCCTTATGGTAAAGACGGCATTGCATTTTCATCAGAAATTTATGATCACATTTAATATCGACTGACAATTGCATTGGGGGCATAATTTTTAATGACTCCTGTGATTCCTCTGCAATTATAATTTCTCTCTCTTCAATGATGACGATATGGTATAGGTATATAGGCGAGTATACTATATTGGGTGGGTTATGTCCTGTCATAACATAAATTCACCTTCAGTCCTTTTTACAGAAAAAAAAAAGAAACACGCATACATTCTCACATGCAATTGAATCTCAATCGAAAATTGTATATATGTCGATCTCTACTCAATGGTGTAACGTCGCCACCGTCGCTGTTGCTGCTGCTGTATGCAACAACAGCGATTTATCCTACGATATATGGACAATCAGGATATTGGACAGGGACTCAATACAATTCCATCTACTATATCCTTGCATTGACTATCTCTCTAGACAGAGATGGAGAGAGTTCAATTTCGAACAAAAAAAAATTGATTGCCGACTGCAATAATCGTAGTAATGAAGCTCTATACTGGCCATAGCATCATCGTCGTCGGTATAGGTATAGTCGTCGAAAGTCCTTTATGTCCTTTGAGCAATTCACCCACACCCAATAAAACAGTGAGCATAGGTATACACCAAAGTCATCATCATCATCATCGCACCATCACATATCCATATCGTGTCGTCCTCTCGTTGTCGATGTCGTTTCGTTGCCATTGAGAGATATCACGACGAAATAATCATCGTTAACGCGCGTTATAATGCATTAAATGTCTGTGTCCTGTGCGATATCCTTTCTCGCATATTGAGACCTGCATCATCGCAGTAGAATGCAACGCGTTATCGCTGACACATTTGACCCAATAAATCAAAATTCTGCTGCACGAAAAATTATTTTTGCATTTTCATCCCCTTTTTGTTATCCTTCCCCCAAAAAAATAGTTAGTAAGGACGAAATGTCCTGTGCCTTTCACTTCACTTACGCGCGGATTGGATATATTCCATTCGAGAATTGTTGTCATTGTCAATGTGAATATTCTGCACTGTAATAATTTTCCATAAAAGGACATTCGATGTTGTTCGTCTCTATATTTTCACGCGGATGCGAGTCCTGGACATTGTTTTTGTATTAACGAATGCATCTATCCCCTTCATCATATACATTTTCCAGTATACAAAACATGCCATAAATCGATCATAAAAAGGTCTCACCAAATTTTATATGAACGAAGGTGCTGCTTTTGGTCCTGCTGCAGTGAAATGTGCATTTTCGTATATCCTTCATCATCATCAGAATAATGGGTGGTGCATCTCGCATCCATCCTATATAAAGTCCTCGTTCAACAACACACCATCAAATGTCGAGTTAGAAATTTATGTGGACAAAAGGATGCTTAATGCTAGTCGAGCAGAGAATCATTTTATCATTTTCTAATCAAAATGAATGGTGGCAGGACTCAGAGCAGCAGAGAGCCTATATTGAATAGATGGGGAGTCCATTGTCCGTCTTTTGATTGATTTACGATATATCGAAGGATATGTGAGTGTGTATTTCTGTATGATTTTATGTCCAGTTGAGTGGACGAGTACAACACTATTCAGGGAGTGTTTTTTTGATGAAAAGAAATTCTTTTACTTAAGGATGATTTTTTTTTCGTATTATCCTGTTTGTGACATTGAATTCATCTTGAGAGTTTTTTACCTACCTTCTCTTTGGGAATATCATGTCATCATTTTTTTTTTTGTTGACTTTCAATACCCGATATGTGTTAGTTGAAGAAGAGTGGTGAATTGTGTTGATGATGATGACGATGACGATGATGAGTTCCTGAGAATTCAACCAGGTGGGCTTTTATTATTTTTTTTTTTCTTCTTCTTTTGTGATATAAAATTGACTTTGGTTTGTCATTTTATTTTATTTCTTTCTTTTCTTTTTTTTTTTTGGTTGAATGTCATGTGTGAGAGGAAAAATCTGTAAAGATGAGAAATTAAAAGCTTTTTAGTGTGATGCTATAAGTGGTATCATATTGTTTGGGATAAGGACTGGAAGTGAGTGATGAAAAGGGATTACGAAGGATTAATGGATTTAATGTGCTTTATGAAAAATGTTGAGATATGTTTTTTGTATTTATATGAATTGAATACGACATAGAAGAATGTATGTACCTATTTTATATGTTAAAGAAATTAACTTAAAGAAATTATCAATTTTGGGGCTGAATTATCGAAAAAAAAAAAATAATTACCCTTAGTCTTCCCAAAAAGAGTTCTATGATATTATTAAGGAAGGACCTTTTTAAATCCTTTTAGAAGCTCTCATATCTATCCCCGGATCATGGAGTTCTGAAGAAAGATATCAGAAAATCCGTTGTACAAAGCGTTACACTGTGAATTTTGATAGTTCCCAATCTCTCGACCCAAAGTGTTCTTCTAAATCCAATCATTCGTTGACCCAGGGTGTGCCATGCTGTACTGTACAGTAAAACGTAACAGTTCTTAGACTCAGAGTTTGCCATCCTAATACACTACCAACAATCGACAATATCAAGCATAACAAGCGTTGGCACCAGCTCCGTAAAACCACAACTCAAATTTTTTAATCAAACTAGTCTAATTCGTTTGTCCACCGTTTGTCCATGTTTGTCCACCCTTCAAAAAAATTTTAGAGCAAATTCTTTTTTTTTTAGAGAAGTCTGAAAAGTGAAAAATCGTCGTTTCCACCCCTCGTTTAGGAGTAATTAAAAAAAAAAAAAACAAATTTTCCACTGAAAAATTGAAATTGCCCTTAAATCCTCAAAAATCGAAGAACAAAAATTCAAACTGCTGTCGTTTGTCCATCTCGAGAAATGAATACAAACAAAATATCATCGTTTGTCCACCCTACTTTAAGAGGCCTCCGGACAAAATTTTGAGAAAAACGACAAATATGGAAATTTTCTGCACAGTTTGTGAGGTCCAAAGAACACTTATTTCAAAAAACTAATTTGCTAATGAAAGATTGACATTTAATCTAAAGCATGGTCTAGCCACATTTTTATTTTTTTAAATTTTGTTCATACCTTATATTAATATTTCAATAACAGTTTTTGCAAAATAGCCGAAAACAACTTTTTTCTTGTATAGTTTATGAGAAACTGAAGTGGAAAACACATATGATATATATTTCAATTTAAAGGTAATGAATAAAATTAGAGCATGGTCTGAGCGGATTTTTCATTTTTGGCCCTATTTTTGAATAATCATATCATGAAAAACATCAAAATTGCTCATTTTCTCATGCATTTTTAAATGTGTAGTTGTATGAAAAAAGCAGCAATATAATTTTCCCCAAATGACAAAATACCTTCTTTTAATTGATCCAACAAAAAAAAAAATTAATCAAAAAGCTACTTATTATTACAAAATAACACAATTAATAAAACTCTATTTTTTTTATCAAAAATTCGTTACTTTCGCTTAAGAAGATATTCAAAAAACAAATTTTTGTACTGAAAATTTCAAAGTCCCCTAAAATCCACAAAAATTAGTATTTTTTTTTTTCAAAAATTAAAATTTCTGTCGTTTGTACAATACGATGATTTTTAATATATGTATGTAAAGAACTCGAAGTGGACAAACGACAGAAATTTGAATTTTTGAAAAAAAAGTAATTTTTGGGGATTTTATGGGACTTTGAATTTTTCAGTGCAAATTTTGTTTTTTAAATAGTTACTAAACTTAGGGTGGACAAACAATGATTTTTGGTATGTATCCATTTCTTGAGGTGGATAAACGATGGCCATTTGAATTTTTGAAAAAAAAAATTGATTTTTGCGGATTTTAAGGGAATTTAAATTTTTCGTTTCCACCCTAAACGGGGGTGGAAACGACAATTTTTCATTTATTTTGTAAGGGTAGACAAACTAAAATTTTGGGTGGAAAAAACATGAACAAACGGTGGACAAACGAATTAGACAAGTTTGGTTCAAAAATTTTAAGATCGCTTCACGGAGCTGTTGGCAGCAGTAAATTCAATAAAATCGATTGATATTTCATCCATTTTTAATTTTTAATAGAAGCAAATGTACTGAAAACCCTTAAATAGCTAAACAAGAAATTTTAAGAACATACAAAATCGAAAAAAATTTAGTTTTTTGGTCCCTGACTCGATACATTGAATTTAGAAGTCCAAAATTCCAAATCGGAAACAACCGTTTTTTTCTACTTCAATAGCTCTTGAATTGAAATCTGGAATTCTATTTCCTTAGCATTATGTGATTTTGCTGGCACTTATTACAAACAAATTTCATAAGATTCAGAAATAAAGAAGCTCCATTTATATTTTTTGGCTGATAAAATTGATTTTAAGAAAGTACACCTGTCTTCCAAAGAATTTCCGATCAAGCTTCTCATGTTCCATATTATTTTGGTCTTAACCAATGTTCAGCAAAAGAAGTTCCACTGATGCAGTTTATCCAATATTTTCGAATATTTTATTTGTCACCTCCTGACTCCAAGACGGCTATCATCAGTGACTCCGGTATATATCCTCTTCTTCAAGTTCCCGATGATTTACCACATCCGTCGACGTAAAAAAATTCGCTGATAAAACAAATCGACATGGACCCAAATCACATATTGGCGAGGGAACTCAATTCGAAAGGTTTGTGTATTTTTCTTCTTCATCTGATCACCAGCTTGCAACACAGCAGACAGCAACAGCAGTGTGGCTCGTTACTTTGATGGAAATATTACAATTTTTGTTGTTGTTGTTTGTTGTTGCAACTTTTCGATTATTATTATTGCTGCTATGCAACTTGGAAAAAGTAAGAAGAAAATACATCGAGGACCAGTAAGGCTCCATACACAGTTACACACTCGTCCTCGGAAACGAAATGAATCTTAAAAGTTTCTCCTGAACAAAAATGTTGTGTTTCGGTCTTTCTAGAGAGTGAAAGAGAGAGAGAAAAACAAAGTCAAAGTCATTCGACAGACGGACAAACTTCCTTCTCACAAACGAATCGAATCGAACCAAACAGACCTGTGCGGCACAATGTCATTATAAAGTAACAACTTTATTGACGGGTAATTTATTCTGGGGCACAGCAATAAACCGGCCAACTTTATAATGACGGTTGTAAATTATTAAAAAAAAAAAATAAAAATGTTTATAAAAGATTTTGAGGGAATGAATGAATAAGTGTGGGAGAGAGAGCTGCAAGGAAGGTAGAAGAAATGTCACTTCTTGAGATTGAGCTGGTTCGCGAGAGACCATCTTTTGTCATCCGAAACTCATAATTCATCGAATTTATTTATATGTGTCGGTCGAGCGTCGCAATGCAGAATGCCACATTATTTAGAACCAAACAAACAAAAGGTAGAAGGTGATGCTCTCTATAGGTTGCTGCTGTTGTTGATAGTCTTGGTGGTGTTACTGCTTCATCATTTCTGTGAGAATTCGGCAACACCATCACAGTCAAATGTGTGATAATGACAATTATGGTGTTGATGATGATGAGGATGCCGCGGTGGCGGCCTTCGGTATATGGCATATAGCAACTTTGTTTGCCTCGAAGATGTATCAATGATAGCATCCAATGACAATGCCAGTCAATTGGTTTTTGTTGAAGTGTAATTTATGACTTTAAAGGGTGTGGATTAGGCTCTATATATTTGTGATACAATGTTGCTTTGTTTAAACTTGAACCGAAACCAAGATACGTTTTTGTGAGAGTATAAATTATTGTCAATATTTTTTTGTCTGAATATGAGTTCGAAATTTATGTTTTTTGACTAATGAACTAACAAAACTGTTTTAACCAATAAAATTGAGACAAAAATTAGAAGGCAGAATTGAAATGTAATAACCATCAATTCTGCAATGAGGTATCTAACTTTCTTTCTTCAACAAATCATCTCCAATGTTTCGATATTAGTCGATGTCATAAAATCGATGGCTTGCTGTTTCCTTCAATAAATTCAACAGAATAGTTTTTTCCCACTTCAATTTTTTTGGCTTGGAAGAGTTTGGAAGAACTTTTAAGACCTAGAACAATTTTAAAGCAGCTTTCGAAAAGAGGGGGACCAAGTCGAAAACGGGTTTTTGTGTTTAAAACCCACATTTTTGAAAATTTTTTGAAAAAAAAAAAAATTATCATTCCGGAAGAAATTTATTAAAACAAAGTTTTAAATGAAAACAATCCATGACGTCAAAAAAGCTTTAAATAGCTAGAAATATTGAACCACCTTAACCACATTTAAAGCTTTTCTGACGCCATGGAGTGTGTTAATAAATTTTTTCCACAAGGATAATTTCTTTTTTTTTTCGAAAAAATTTTCAAAAATGTAAGTTTTAGACCCAAAAACCCGTTTCCAACCTAGCCTCCTTTTTTCAATATTTAAGAAAATGTGGTTCCGTTTGTGTAAATAAGGAGTTCGAAGGATAAAATTCAAGAAAACACTGTTCGAGTAGAAATTCAATAACTGAAGTAGCTGACAAAAGATAGTCCATCCAGATGCAAAATTAAAATTTTTAAGTCACTCATAAGTATAGAACAGCCAATTTTAACTTTTATGAAAATTAACGAATATTGACTTAAAAAAATCAACTCAAAGCCAAGATTTTGTTTTGGTTCCAAATCTTCGAATTGTCATGAGTGTTCTATTGAAGTTTCTACACTTTTAATTTTGCACCTAGATGCACCATTTTTCTTCAGTTACATAAGTTATTGAATGTCTACTCGTTTTTTTTTTTGCATTTTCCTCCTTCAAGTCCTTATTCACACAAACGAAATCACATTTCCTGACTTTATACCTTAAAATAAATTAACGACTTTGCAACATGTGATATTATTTTTTTGTAAAGATTCCTCTCTTTTAATGCACACCACGTTCTTCAATTTCAGCTTTTTCGATAAAAATGTAACATTACCCCAAACTGGTTTTAATAATAAAGTTAAATGACTCTCTACCCCACAATGACATCAGGATGTGGTGATTTTGAAAGAAAATATCTTCTTTGCATCTTTCGTCAGTTTTTCCAAAAAAAATGTTTCCCTTCTAGTGTAGATACTCAACTCAAATTCACAAAACAAAATTCCAAATGTCCTCATTTTTTTTTTTGGTTTGCTAAGATTGGATCAAAAAAAGAGAGGAAGAACTTTCATCATATCATTTGCCATATGTTTGTTTGTGAAACCATCACACGGTTGTACAGTGGGGCTTTTTATGAGGTATGAATAATAGAAGAAAAAAAATACATCGAAGCAGTCTCAGCTTTTGGGTGTTTTGAGTTAGCCAAATTCGGTAACAAGTTGTTGTGCACGAGAATCAAACTTGGGCTTGAAAATTAAAAAATATGCTTTTGACAGCTGTCAAACTCGAAACTAATAACAAAAGAAAAAAGGTTTTTGATGCTTTCTTCTTTTTTTTAATTTTTCTTTCACTGTTCAAATCCATTTTTGGACTTCAATGAGCATTTTTTTTTTATTTAAAAAATGTATTAGATGATTTAATTCCAATTTTATGATCCATCAGCCCCACTGTAAGTCGTAGTTTAGAATGACATTCCATCACAATGTATCGCACGCAGGCTAGTAAATTTTTATGAAGCAATATTCCGCCAGCAATTTATACATTGGGGCCCCATTCACCAATTCAATGAGCATAATAAAGCTCGCGGTGCGGCCTGGGTCGCAAAAACCCTCCTTAACTTGTATTTCACAAACAACGAAGCCAGCAAACCATCAACATACACACAACGCCCGCCGCCGCCGCCCCATCGCTATCATCCGTCGACATGACAAATAAAATAAAATTTTATTCATTTTCATTTTTCGCTCAAAACATTTCATTAGCCAGCGATTGTGCTTGGAATTTTTGATTTTTCTTTTTTTCGAAACCCCCCAAACCCTCTTTTTTTTACAAAAAAAAAAAAAAAAACAATCTTTGAGATAAGGTGGGTTAGTTTTTTTTTTTTTCTTTCTTTCATCTCTTTTCTTATATTTTTTTGGCGCTTTGGAAAATCTCTAGCACTTAACTTGTTTCATAAATAAAGCCAGATGGATGTTGGGATGGATGGATTCTTTTGAAATTGAGAGGTGGTGGAGGGCGGATAAAGCTTGAATACACGATGTGATGTCTGCGATGTGATGCGATCTCAAAAAAGTCCTTGGCGATATGCTTTCAAATTTCATGATGGAATGAAACATCAATACTCTCTGAATATTGTTGCCTGTAAGGAATATTTTTTTTGTTGTGTGAAGGAAACAGTATGTAAGGCAAGTTTTGGGAAAACAAATAAACCATCACAGCTGTTTGACGTGAAATTTCGCCGCACTACAGCCGGAGCAGAGCCGCATGCTTTCATTTTATATGGGACATTTCGTTTCACCATGATAAATAATTTTGGATAAAATGAAATGGTGCGGAGGAATAAAAATTTTTGATCGTGATGCGGCGGTGGTGGTGCGGCGGTAGTACGGCGAAATAGGAATCACAACAAAAACATTACTGTTAAAAAAAGAGCCAAGTTCTAATATGTTGAAGTTATGCTAGCACAAAAAGTACTGAAATGTAAAAGTGTACCAAGTTCTAAAGCTTGGCTTTAAATTTGTATACAAAATGTTGATTGTTCTCTTGACAATTTTTCTTTAAATTACCGATTTTTAAAGCTATTTGAAAAATTGCCAAGTAAACAATCAACATTTTGTATACAAATTTAAAGCCAAGCTTTAGAACTTGGTACACTTTTACATTTCAGTACTTTTTGTGCTAGCATAACTTCAACATATTAGAACTTGGCTCTTTTTTTAACAGTAATGTTTTTGTTGTGATTTCACTACTTTTTGCAAGGTATTGCTCAGAAAAAATGGGCGGTTACCACGACCCTTGTCTAAAATTGTCAAATTTAAAATTTTTTCTTTTGTATAAACTACCAGGTCTATCATTCTACCAAATTTTAATGTTCTAACGAAAGTTAGAAATGCTCTATAATATTTGATGAAAATTCACTGGAAATAGGCAGTTGCCACGCCCCCCCCTGGCTAAAATTCTCAGATTAAAATTTTTTTCCTTTGTATAAACTACCAGCTCTACCATTCTACCAAATTTCAAGATTCTACGATAATCAGAAGTGCTCTATAATATTTGATGAAAATTCAGCGGAAATAGGCGATTGCCACGCCCCCTGGCTTAAATTCTCAAATTTTAAATTTTTTAATTTGTATAAACAACCAGCTCTAACATTCTACCAAATTTCAAGATTCTACGATAATCAGAAGTACTCTATAATATTTGATGAAAATTCAGCGGAAATGGGCGATTGCCACGCCCCCTGGCTGAAATTCTCAAATTTTAAATTTTTTCCTTTGTATTAACTATCAGCTCTACCATTCTACCAAATTTCAAGGTTCTACGATAATCAGAAGTGCTCTATAATATTTTATGATAATTCAGCGGAAATGGGCGGATGCCACGCCCCCTGAATTGAAAATCTCAAGTTTTCGATTTTTTCCTTTGTATACACCACAAGTCCTATCACCGTGTAAAATTTCAAGTTTCTACGATATCGGGAAGTTCTCCATAATTTTGATGATCTGTCAGTGAGTCAGTGAGTCAGTGAATCAGTGAGTCAGTGAGTCAGTGAGTCAGTTACGGTTTTTGCGATTTTTAAAGCCCTATATCTCAGAAACTACTCATCGTAGGAGGCTGAAATTTTGCGAGGTGTTTGGTTTTGACCATCTCAACAAATGTAGCGAGTTTGAAATTTCTAGCATCTTTGGTGTAGAAGTTAGAGGGGGGTCGAAAATGGCCTGAGTTGTTTCCTGTAAATAAGGGTGTAGTGCCGAAGTTGCTAGAGAACTTGGCTGGGCACTACCGTGCCCCTTGATTTCAGCGTTGGTGCAGCGGAATAGGAATTTTTGAACATGGTGCCGTTATAATTCGGTGGTGGTGCGGTGGAATAAAAAACTTTTATCATTGTGCGGCTGTGGTGCGGCGGTGGCTCAGATCTCAAAAATCCGTGTAGCTCAGAATTTTTTTTACTGCAGTAGAAAAACCGCGAAAAAGGCTACTCATCAGCAGAGTTGTCAACCGTCCCACCAAAATACTGGAATTTAACCAGAATATGAATAGGTAACACCATTTTTTGAAAACCCTACTGTCTCAAAGTTGTGTGTATCAAACATTTTAGCCGAGTGTTGTTTCTTTTCGTTGGCTAAATAGCCAGCCCCTGTTCTTTTTGTAGTAAGATAAAATTTTATGTTATAGCTCTCCATTCCTACAAACGACTATACTTTACAACACACACTCACACACACAAAGAACAACAACCAAAAAAAAAGCTTCAATATCGACAACAATGCCGCATCAATATTCTTTAACATTCTCCAAAAAAAAAAAAAAACATAGAATAGGAAAATCAGCTTGGTTTTTTTTTTGTTCACAAAAAATCCAATCATTTTCCATCACAAATCCATCTGGTTTTTCCGTTTCTATATCTTTTTTGTGGATGGATTAATGAAATTGATCTTTGTCCCCCAGTCTTACAGAATATTACACACATACACACACAATATTTCAGTCAGAGTGTGATGATATTAGATTTGATGAAATGGCTAACAGGCATTTATATAAACGCAAAAGGACCTGCTTTTTTTTTCTTGTTCGTCCTTGTAAAATAACCTCCTCCACCCCCCACACATAAAGAGAATGGAAAGAAAATACCCATATAGCCAGTCGTCATGGTCTCGCAAAATAAAATAATCATTTTAACCTTATGCATCCTTCAGATACACACAAAAGTATTATATGTATTTGCTTAACGATCTGCAAAAAGGGATATGATGGCATGCGATTTTATTTGCATTTTACTGAAAGGATATTTACACAAATCCTCTGCCCTCCCTTCTCTGCCTACCATCACAAAAGGTCTGGGTCAAATACAGGATACGCACAAAGGACTTTCTGCAATTGCCATCAAGTTCATGAAAATAAAAGAACAAAATTGTATCTTAAACATGTGTTTCTTTTCATCAGGCGAGGCGAGAGAAGCAAGGAGCAACACTCACTAGAAGCAGCAAGTGGTGGATTCAAATTGACCATGATTGCAATTTAGAGGGTTGTTATATGGAAAAACAACAACCTCGATATCGAAAATGGAAACATAAAGGGGTTGTGAAAACAGCTCATCCGAGCTCGATGAAAGCCCTTTTTTTTTACTTTCAGAATGAAAAAAAAATTCAAAGGGTGTGAAAAGTATTATATACGTAAAGTGAAGAACACCTTTTAAGTGCGTGCCGAAGGACCATTTTTTCGATTTTCCAGTGATTTGAATTTATTGGGTGATTTTTTTTATATTTTTTTTTGTGCCTTCTTCAAGACACCTGATGGAAGAGGCGAACAAGCAACTTGAAAATCACATAAATACTAATTCCCTTTTTTTTTCAAAAGGGGAAAGGGGAAACTTTTGGCCTGATTAAGCGAAAGGAAACACGTCCGTCGTCGTCGTCATCGATGTATTTTTTGTTTGGATCATTAAATTTAATCGAAGATTGAATTGGAAAGGATTCAAAAATCTTAAAATGAGCCTTGAGATTGGGTCAAGAATGAGTACATTTGGTTATTATCAAATTGAAAATAAATACTATAAAAAAAAGGGGGGGCATTTAATGCACATGATGTGTTTTATTTTTGCTTATTTTGTTTGAAATTCTCAAATTCATGAAGTGTGAAATTATTTTCTTCTGTCAAACTTATGTGTCGATTGATATTTTTTTTTTCCTTTTATTCTTATCTTTTTGGAAGCATTCTCTACATAAATCTTTTTGTTTAATTTTTTAACTACATCTCACTTACCATGAGTTAAGTATTTAAACTAATCGTCACTTCAAAAGATCTCATCAATATCTATAAAAACCAAAAATAAAATAAATACTTTTAATGTCACCAAATGAAAAATTAAAACTCTCCTTAGGTTTATTAAATTGTCTGTCAATCACAATGATCGATTGGAAGACAATTCATCAAAAATTCGTTTTTAAAAGTTAAGTTCATGAATTTTGTTATTAAATCAAAAATTTGCTTTTAATTATTCAGTGTCGTCGTCAGTCGGCAGATAAGCAAAGAAGATCTTCGAAAAAAGACCTAACACGAAAACCAATTGATTGAATGATCGAATTTTAAGCACAATTTTGATATGTTACGGTTGACTTTCGACAAAATTCTAGAGAAGCCTCAATGATTGATAGCAATTTGGAGCTTAAATTTTATTTGTATCTATTTTTTTGAGGGATTTGATTTTAATAATCGGAAGTTCTTTGATAAATGAGTTTTTTTTTTAAGCTATTAAGCTTAATAATTTTGCAGTAGGAATTTATTTTTGTTTTAAATTTTGTCTATTTATTTATTTTATATAAGCAAATGAAAAAATTCAAAAGGCCAAAATTCTAAAATAAAAATTTGCATTTTGGTCACTGAGGTGTATGAGTAACATTTTTTGTTGAATTAATTTTTGTTCAATTATATCGTTCTTACGATCAAAAATTAAAATTAAAAAAAAAAAAACCATACAAGAGTAAAGAAAAATACCAGTTAATCGAATCAGACGATGAGTAAGTTCAAAAAACCTCAATAAAAAATCAAAAACAGTCGTTAAAATATTATTCTGCTCCACAAAGTTAGACAAGCTTTTTAAAAACCCCCAAAGCAGTAGGTCATTATCATTGGTTCAATATATTTTTTTCAGAGCGAACGATGACTCCCTTTTTTAATCACCAAAAAAGCCCAAAGATTTCATAAAATTACAAAATAAAAAAAAAAATTAAATAAAATGATTTGCATTCCACTCCAATGAAATTAAACAAATTTATGACACAAATAATTTTCAACTTGAGAACAAGTTTTTAATTCATATGTCAAATGGGCAAATTATCCAAAATACCCATAAACAATGATAAATTCTTCATAAATTTTGATGACACAAATTAATTTAATGTGAATACATTTTGGTTTGGTTTTGTTTTTTGTCAGAGCATGTGGGGATATTAAAAAAAAAAAAAAATGTCATTCCCTCTACAAAAGTTGATGAAATATCACAAAATTACTCAACATATCAGAATAAAAAACCAGAAGAATAACAAAAAAATGACAAAAAACGATAATTTGAAATTCGGAGGACACAACAAAGTGTTTTGTTGATGGTGGGTGACAATGATGACGATGGTGGATCACATCAAGAAGGAGGTGGCTGGGTAAAGATGAGGAAATGGAAATGACATTTAAAGCTTTTTGGCGATCTTCAACCCCAAAAAAAAACAAGACATTCACGTAAATTAATTTACACAAGATCGAGGAACTGTATCAACAAGAAACGTGTGTTTATATTTGTTTTTGTTATATTTTTAAAAATTGTTTTATGACCGATTGTCAGCTGCTGTCAACGTCGAAGAATAAAATAAATATTTCAAATTGACTTTTTTTTTTTATTATCTTCTTCGTTTTTAATAAGCAGGTCATTGCCTTGCTGATGGATAGTTTTATTAACATTTGAGTGATATTTTAGTTTTTTTTTTTTTTTAATTTAAGAGTACCTAAATTATGACACATTTAAATATATATCTAATTAAGTTCTTTTTCCATAGGTCTACTTAGATAAACAAGGCTTAAAAAAAAAATATATATATTTTTTAAGTGTTTTATATTTTAATTTTTGCACTATGTTATTAAAATAAATAAAATTTTACTTGATATCCAATCAAAGATTCTTTCCACCCAAAATTTTAGGTGTCGCCAAATTTATTTGCATAATTTTTTGAGTGATTTGATTTGACTAAATCAGAAGTTCTTTGATAAATGTGTTTTTTTTTAGCAATATTTAGCTTAATAATTTCGATGTAGGTTTTATTTTTGTATATAAATTTGTCGATTTATTTATTTAACATAAGCATATGTACCTATATGTAGGTATAATCAAATAAAAAAATTCAAAAAGCCAAGAATCTAAAATAAAATTTTTCATTTTGGTCACTGAGGTGTATGAGTAACATTTTTTTGTTGAATTAATCTTTGTTCAATTATATTGTTCTTCCGATCAGAAATTTAATTAAAATAAATGATACAGGGCAGTGCTATAATATATATACACGGACAAAAAATCCAGGTAAAAACAAGCGGATTCTGTATTAAATTAAGCCGATCAATCGGTCAATATAGAAAATATTTTTTTCAAAATGTTGTGTCAATCGATGACTACGCTCAAAAAAACCTCGAGAACAAATCAGAAATTGTCTTTAAAATAATTTTTTGCTCCTCAAAAGTGTAGACAAGCGTTCGAAAAGCCCCCAAAGCAGTAGGTCATTATCATTGGTTTTTTTTTTAGAGCGATGATTCCCTTTTAATCACCCAAAAAGCAAAAGATTTCATAAAGTTACAAAAAAAATATATATAAATAAAATGATTTGAATTTCACTAAAATAAAATTAAACAATTTTACAAAAAAAAAAACAAATTTCTAAAGAATTTTCAAAGTTCCTCAAAATCTTCCTTCTTTTTTAATCGCAAAAATAAAATTGGTCAACATTTTTAAGGACTAATTTTTGTCGTTTTTGAATTTTTGTAAAACTATTGTGATAAACAGAAAATACATATTCAGGATGATTAAAAGTTTGTACAAATCAGATAAAAACAAATATAAAAATAAAAAACAAATTTTTAGGCTTTTTTGGGAAAAAAAAAATAAAATTTAAAAACAAAAAATAAATTATTGAAAAATTAAGATTTTTTTATCAACTCTTTTGGTTCTTTAATAATTGATGTTATAATTTATGTAAAATTCCGGAGCCGTTAAAAAAAAAAAAAAAAAAAAACAATTCCTAAAAATTTTTGTGTCTAATTCCACATTTCCAATTAAAAAAAAACTCTTCATCCGAATTTTTTTGATTCTCAATTTTTGTGGAAAAAAATGAAACTTTTGAGTCAAGTTTCTTGTTTCCAATTATATTTTGTAGAACATATTAAATATTTCAAGAACAAAATTCAAATTACCTCAAACCTTTGGTTGCAATATTATTTTTCATTTTTTTTTTTATTTTTCAAGAACCTATCCTCACCACGCAGCAGTTTTTCTATATACCTTCAATCCATAAGCAAGTTCCACTTAATTTATCCAATTTAATGTGTTATTCAAATCAAAATCATTAGACAGTCGTAAAATTCTGACAATCAGTGTCAATCAATCAATTTTATTTAAATATTTACTCCACCCCTGAAACAGCTTAAAGATTTAAATGCCACAAAACTTTTACGACCAAATAAAAAGACAAATTTACTACCATTTCCCCCTTCTGTCTTTGGGTATAATGTGCCATATATCTGCCTCAGCTACAGCGAGCTACTGCGTCAAATAAATTCACAACCTTAAGAATGTTGAAGCCTACACACTCACACATTATTATTTTATTTTCATTTTGATGCATATACAAAACAAGGAAAAAAAAATATACAAGCTATAAACTTTACGAATAAAACAAACTTCTAAATGGATAATAAAATTATAATCGGAATTTTAGATACTTTTTTTCTCTCTCTCATCTTTAACTCAGAGACCTCAACTCAAGAGGATCATTAGAGCTTCACTTAACTTATAGCTATTGGATTGGTATTGGTTTTATTAGGTCTTGTAAAGGTGCATACTGACTGAATATACTTAAATAATCAAAAACCATTTTGACAAGATCCGCTTTTGTGGACTTTTACGATCTCAAATAAAACGAAAATACTTAAAGAAACACCTCAGATTTACTCCTCCTTTAAATGTGTGTGCTTATTCAGGTAATAGCCTTTGCGTCCTAAATTGAATTCATATCGAAACATCAATAAAACAGAAAAAAAACAAAAACAAGTCAAAAATGCACTTTTGCACAGATACACTCATAAAAAATCAGTTGATTACGCTTCCTTCAATAAATAAACTTTTAGAGGTTTTTATATAGGAATTGGTTTTATCCAGTCCTCGGGGTTAAGGAAAGGCATAGTTTTTTTTACTGCCGCATATAAATTATATAAACGCCTTATTTGCATAGATTTTTTTGAATGAAATTCTTAAGTTTGATTTTATTGGAAGGCGCTTTAACAGCTTTGTACACTGGCGCTGTATATAAATGCAATGCAGTGGCGAGGGATATAAAAGTTA
The DNA here is from genome assembly GCF_945859705.1 of Episyrphus balteatus. NCBI lineage: Eukaryota > Metazoa > Arthropoda > Insecta > Diptera > Syrphidae > Episyrphus > Episyrphus balteatus. Next base: position 2,546,576 of record NC_079137.1, on the reverse strand, counting down.
TACGATTTAAAAGATAGATCGTAAAATCATTGTGAGTGTTTTGAACAAACAAGGGGAAATGTCAGGGAAATAAATTAAATAGAAAAAAGTCAATTAATTGGTCGGAGGTAGTTGTTTTCTGTAATTAAATGGAAATAGGTAGGTAGGAGTTCGAAATATTCTATTTATGTACAGAAATTACAATTTTTTTTCGATTTTTCGAGAAAAAATCAAGGTCCCTTGCCTAAAAAAATTGGATTTTAAAAAAATTGGATTTTAAAAAAATTCTTCCAAATCCATTGAATGAGACATTAAAAGAAAGGTCTCTTTAAGCTCTATTCAAAGCTGAAAACCAAAAGTTTCTTGGAGGTCTGGTTGCTGAATAATTTTCAATCGAAATATTTTTTTTTAAATTTTTTTTATACATATTTTTTACATTCGGAAGCATATATTTTCGGATCAAAGTGTCTAAACAAGTTTTGGTTAACAGATACGAGCTCACAATGAACAGGCCTATTTATTTATAAAAAAAAACACAAAATTTATTTTTTTCGGATTTTCGAAAAAAAATCAAGGTTAACCCCTTGCCTAAAAAAATTGGATTTTGAAGAAATTCTTCCAAATCCATCGAATGAGACATCAAAAGAAAGGTCTCTTTAAGCTCTATTCATAGCTGAAAACCAAAAGTTTCTTGGAGTTTCTGGTGGCTGAATAATTTTCAATCTAAATATATTTTTTTACATTTTTTTTACATTTTTTTTTACATTTTTTTTACATTTTTTTTTATAATTTTTTTTTTTTACATTCGGAAGCAGATATTTTCGGATCAAAATTTCTAAACAAGTTTTGGTTAACAGATACGAGCTCACAATGAACAGGCCTATTTATTTATTAAAAAAAATACAAATTTATTTTTTTCGGATTTTCGAGAAAAAATCAAGGTTAACTAACCCCTTTGATACAAAAATTAGATTTTAAAAAAATTCTAAGAAATTCATCGAATGAGACATCAAAAGAAAGGTCTCTTTAAGCTCTATTCATCGCTGAAAACCAAAAGTTTCTTGGAGGTCTGGTTGCTGAATAATTTTCAATCGAAATATATTTTTTTTACATTTTTTTTATACATTTTTTTTACATTCGGAAGCAGATATTTTCGGATCAAAGTGTCTAAACAAGTTTTGGATTACAGATACGAGCCCAGAATGAATAGGCCTATTTATTTAGGTATTACAAAAATAATACAAATTTATTTATTTTTTTGGATTTTCGAGAAAAAATCAAAAAAAAAAATTGGATTTTGAAAAAAAAATATTCGAGAAAAAATCAAGAATTTAAAAAAATAATTTTTTTTACTCGGAAGCAGATATTTCCAGTATCTAAACTCCCATTTTTAGAATCACAAAATGGCATTGAGCTGCTAAAAAACCTTGTTGAATTGAAATTTAAATTTGATGAAAATCCTATATTTTTCAAAAACCGTTTCAATTAAAATTCAGATCATAAATTAAATTTTTACAAAATTCGAATTTTAAACTAAATTTCTCTTAAATGACCAAGCTTTTCATATTCTTGTATACCTTTTATAAAATTTTATAATTTGTGATTGGAATGGAAAATTATTCCATATCTCCCGCGGTTACATCAGAATGCACACCGCGGACGACGAACGGTGTGCCACCTTTTTATACATCTCCGGTTGCAACTAATATTAATTATTACAGGTACTTAATTATTTCGTATAATATAATATTTTAATGTACCCAATGTCCCAAATTGAGGTGATTTTCGCCAAAAGGTCTATCGCAAACTATAGGTATTTGAGGGATATTGTATATGCAAGAGCGTGCAGCATTTGCCATAACATCGATGGAAAACAGTGTTTCGGCGTGTATTATAGTTGGGTCATAAATTTTCCACTTCATTAACATGTTATGCGATTAAACCAGACACACACAAAACCTCATCGCCAGGACCCACAAATTCATGTTTTGTCATAATCATAATTCTACATCCTAGTGAGAGTAGAGAGTAGTATAGTATCCTAGTGTCACTTTTTTGTATAGGTACCATTTGTATCTATGTGTGTGTGTGTTTGTGTACTAACTATATAGTGATGGTGGTGGTGGTAGTTTTTTTTTTGCATCAGGACTATACTCGGCGGCGATTGAAAAACAGGAACCGCGACGACACACCCACTATATTATGTCTGTTGTCCCGCCACCATGCCACTGTGTCGTATGTCCATAATAATTAATAATAATTATATTTTGAAACAATTATGCCGCCGAGAGTTTTTGTCCCAAATAAATTGAATGTTGGACGGCTGTTAGTTTGTTGTTTGTGTGTGGTTCGGTGATTTTTTTTTTTTTTTGTTGGTAAGGCAGCTACTACCGCATCCGCCAGCCAAAAAAAGGTAACGCTGGCGGATTTGTAATTCATAAATTTATGGTTTTTGGATTTTGGATTGTTATTTTTGTTTTTTTTTTGTGAAATTTTTGAGTTTAGGTCAAATTTAGTGGCAATGTTGGTTGGTTAATTTTCTATGTTTTCATCCAGAGGTGGAAGCGCCAAAAGTCACAATTTAACCACACTAGATTTTTCCAACACACATATGACGTAACTTATGTGTTATGGAAATTTAGGTAGGGTCATTCGATTACGTGTGAGATCGTATATTAAATTTTTTTGTAGACCTACATCATGAAACGATGTATAAAGTTCAAATGTTTTTCAGCAAGTTTGAATATTGCAAGGACTTGTGACCAGATGATGGATTTATATGGACTTAGAGATAATGCACAAACACCGCACCACCACCATGACGGAATGACATAAGAGCAAAGAAAAAAACTTTCTTTTTTCGTTGTAAGAAGTCAACTTTACAGTTAAGTCAAATCTCAATGAAGAAATACACAAGTCCATGAATAAGTCCTCTCTTCTTCTGTCTTACTAAGACAGATGCATGGTCAATTCATAGGAGGTCGATTCTTACCTTCGAGTGATGCTTGGTTTTATCCCATGTAAATGATTTAGAGAAGATCCAACATCCAACGACGGTTTCTACTCTACAAAAAACATGACAGAGTTTTAGAAATTCATAAAGTTCTTAAAAATATTTTTGGGCAAAGGTTGTTTTTTGAGGGGTCGAGTTATGTGTGAGAAGGGTTTAATAAGAGATGATATACATTTATTAATTTATAAATTTGATGGAAAAGTTTTATTTGTTATAAAAACTAAGAATTTATGGAGTTTACAAAATTATCTTGAGTAAAAGGGTGTAAAATTTTTGTTTAAGAAAAGATGCAAATCTGAACTAGTACAAAAAAAAAAAATTTTACGTAAATGATACCCCAAAGACAATTGGTTTAAAAATGTTTCATTAACAATAGAAACTAAAAATAAGAAAAATCTGCAATAAGTGCAACAAAAAAAAAAGAAACAATTTGTGTTACCAAATATTTGCATTAAAAAAAGTACGTATACGCCCGAGTGAATGTGTATTATCTTGGGAAAATAGTTAAAACTTAAATGCTATTTCTACGGAAGATACTATTTGAATTTTATTCCTGAACTAGTCGTTACACCACGTCCCTTACTTTGGCGGACACTTTGTGGCGGAATCAAAAAAAATTTATCTCATTAATTGTAGCTAATTAAATGCTAATTTGTTGAGCAAACCAAAAATTTGTAGCTCGCATAGTTTTTGAATTATTGAATTTTCCGCTAAAATAAGTCTGAAGTTAGCAGACAAAATCTGAAATGATTGTAATTAATGAGTTTAGTTGACCTCCAAATTAGTAGCTTTTTAAATGCTTTTCAATTACATTAACTTGTTTTTTGTAGCTTGAACAGTTTTTTTGTTATTCAATATTCCGCTAAAATAAGACTGAAGTTAGCGGACGAAAGTAGGAAAATTAATATTTTTTTGATGCCCAAAAGTGTAACTAATTAAATGCTAATTTGTTGCGCAAAAATTAATCACAACAAAAACATTAATGTTAAAAAAAGAGCCAAGTTATCCTATATTGAAATTATGCTGGCACAAAAAGTACTGAGATGTAAAAGTGTACCAAGTTCTAAAGTTTGGGTTCAAATTCGTATCAATAAAATTTTGATTGTTCTCTTGACAATTTTTCTTAACCATCGATTTTTAAAGTTATTTCAAAAATTGCCAAGTAAACAATCAAAATTTTATTGATACGAATTTGAACCCAAACTTTAGAACTTGGTACACTTTTACATCTCAGTACTTTTTGTGCCAGCATAATTTCAATATAGGATAACTTGGCTCTTTTTTTAACATTAATGTTTTTGTTGTGATTTCACTACTTTTTGCAAGGTATGGCTGTAGAATATAAAATCTCTTTATTTGATGAAAATTCAGTGAAAATGGGTGGTTGCCACGCCCCCTGCCTGAAATTCTCAAACTTTAAATTTTTTCCTTTGTGTAAACTACCAGCACCACCATTTTACCAAATTTCAAGATTCTACGCCAATCAGAAGTGCTCTATAATAATTTATGAAAATTCAGCGGAAATGGGCGGTTGCCACACGCCCCCTGGCTGAAATTCTCAAGTTTTAAATTTTTTCCTTTGTATAAACTACCAGCTCTACTATTCTACCAAATTTCAAGATTCTACGATAATCAGAAGTGCTCTATAATATATGATGAAAATTCAGCGGAAATGGGCGGATGCCACGCCCCCTGAATTGAAAATCTCAAATTTTCGATTTTTTCCTTTGTATACACCACAAGTCCTATCACCGTGTAAAATTTCAAGTTTCTACGATATCGGGAAGTTCTCCATAATTTTGATGATCTGTCAGTGAGTCAGTGAGTCAGTTACGGTTTTTGCGATTTTTGAAGCCCTATATCTCAGAAACTACTCATTGTAGGAGGCTGAAATTTTGTGAGGTGTTTGGTTTTGACGAGCTCAACAAATGTAGTGAGTTTGAAATTTCTAGCATATTTTGTATGGAAGTTAGAGGGGGGTCGAAAATGGCCTGAGTTGTTTCCTGTAAATAAGGGTGTAGTGCCAAAGTTGCTAGAGAACTTGGCTGGGCACTACCGTGCCCCTTGATTTTGTAGCTTCACCCGGTCATTTTTTATTGCAACTTAAAGTTTCAGAAGTGCACTTCCGGTTTGACTAGTCAGTGGAGATTTTTTTAAAAAATCACTTTTTTTAATTTTTTCTTTTGCAATTAATTGTAGCTTTTGAATACATTATTTTTGATACAATTTTTGGAATGAGCTCTATCTTTTGAAGTTCGTCTCTGTTTGTAGCTCTCTAGGTGACAGCAATCTCATTTTATTTAAATCACAGCTTAACTACACTTTTTGAACGATTTTTTCAACCATTTTCAATCTTTTACCTTACAACGAAAGACATTTTACAAGAAAATCCTCCCGAAGTTTAAATATATGAGAATTATGCTTAAATTCTTCAACTATGTATATAAAAATTATGAGTTGATATTCCTAAAAAGTTCTCAGTATAATTCCTGATCCTATCTTCAAACTTTATAACCACAACCGGATAAGCAGTCAAAAATTCACCAAAACATAAAACTAAATTTCCATCTACTTTTACCCAACAATCAGCTTAAAAAGCTCACCTTTACCACTGGTACTAACATAATTTTGATTCTTATCAGCTCATCGTACGCCTAAGATCTCATTTGATTTATCCCATCACAAAACCAGGTTGTTCCAAATCAGCATTTACCTTAACCCAACCTTCAATTCCCTTTCTATCCCGTCTCACAAAAAAGAACAAAAACGATAACAATTGCTTTAGCAAAAATAACAGAAACAAAAAAATATACAATTTACTTTTATAGTGACCGATATAAATTCTACCACACCTTCTTCCGGTTTGACAAAAAAAAAACATCTTATTTTCCATCCCAGGTGTCAACCATTTCAAAAATGTGACTTTTCTTGATGGTGGCGGGTGCAAATGGAAACTAGACTTCCTCACTAACACTACTATAATACCCAGAAAAGCAGTCCCATAACCTTTAACTTATCACGTCCATTACCATTACTCGCTGTCAAATAAAACTCCGTTTCGAAGTTCCCAAGAATGTTATATGTGATGTGGCAGGAGAGAATCAACTTTCTTCTTCTTCTCGTTCACATCCAATTCCGTCGTCCACCAACAACCAGCATCATCGTCCTGCTTCAAAGTTCAAAGAAAAAAAAAATCCTAGAAATAACGTTGAATCCGGGACTTGGGTGTAGTATATAGTAGCAACTGTAAATAGATTGAAGTAAATCACATCACCGATAAGATCGAGTAATGCTAAGAAGTCGCATAAAGAAGATGCTATCTTGAAGGGTACCGTTCAGTGTGCTGCTCTGGGAAAGCCAAGCGACAGCTCTGCCATAATTCTAGCTGCCACCCAAGGCGTCGTCGTTGTCGCCATTTTCTTTGTGTGTTGTGTGCACCCGTTTAGAGTTCAGAGCTAGAGCCGCATATCAACCCAATTCTCTATTTTTCTAAAGCCCCAAACCCTGTACCATCAGACGGTCCTTTTTTCGGGTGAGCTTACAGATTAGTTAACGTTATGAGCTCATCAATTTTAGACCGACAAGGATTTCGAAAGGTATATGACTTTCACCCCTATATCCAGTTTTATTAGTTGAAGCGAAGCGAAGGTATCCCTTAATTACCTTCGGGGGATGAAAAAGGCTGCAAAAGCTCTCCTTCTCTTTCTCTAGCCTGCCACCCGCATATCAACTTTATCAGAATCAAGGTTTTTTTTATCAAAGTGTTGCTTTATTTATCCTTTTTTTGTTTGTTTAGTTGTTGCTTGGTTTCTGTGTAAAGGTATCCACTCATTGATTGAGGGCTTGAAATTTTTACAATGAAAGGACCTTTCGCAAGCAGAGCCTATATCTCTGCCTCGAATGCACGAATGCATTCAGCTGCGACAAACAGAGAAAATACAAAAAAACAACTCACAAACAAAAAAAAAATCCGAGGTCCTTTCTCGTCCTGATGGCCATGTCCAAAAGATGGACTGGCCAGAGCATTTTCAGTTTTAAGGGATGCGTTTGGTTTCCCAGGCAACAGGATGTGTCTGTAGAGTGCAGGCACAGTGCATGATTTCATTTTTTGTTTTGCTGCTGCCTTCCATCTGGTTTCTGATGGTGATGGTGTAAACGAAAAGTGGTCAAAGTGGAAAATTGCTTTAGTTAAATTGAATCGGGAGAATGACTGAGTTGTTGTTGTTGTTGAAGGTCCATTTTTTTTTTATATTTTTTTTGCTTTTCGTTTGCATTTTCCCTGCGGAGTCGGTTTTTTTCAGTTTCATCATGGTTTGCTACATTTATCGTCCTGTGAGAAGGAAAAATTGCATTCTGGACAAAGGAGAATTAAAAAAAAAAAAAAAACAAGACCAAACTCCATGATGCGGATGTATCAGGTCGCCATGTGATAGGTGTGGTCAGTCACGTTGCGGACAGGTCTGTAACCAAATTGTCGTGTGTGCGTATAATTGAAATGTTAAAAAGAATGAATTCAATCAGGGATGAAAATTTTTTTCGGAGACAGAGATTAATTGGAAGGATGATCATGGTGTTGTTATAAATTTAAAAAAATCATATCATGGCTGAGAAGAAAAGCTTAAAACTGTATAATCTTAACTCACGACTAGTTTTGACTTTTGAGAGAAACGTATCAGAAAGTTTTGAAGTCACCATCAACATTCAAGGCATTCTTCTAATATCCGGATTGTCCAAACGTTCCGATGAGCCAACAGCAACTGGAATCACTCCTTGTTGCTGCTTATCTAATATTCATTGTTCTTCAACGAAGACCGAAAGTTTAACGTACAAAAATTTATATCGCAGGATACCACCAGCCATTTGATGAACGCATCTTTCCCAAAGGATCCAACTCAGGAGCAAATGTGTAAGACCACTGCGAAGTGGTTATCAGAAGTGCCTCCAAATTGAAAACAAAAAATATTTGTATACTTTTTTACATATTTTTTACTTAATTGAAAAAAAAAACGGCTCTAACGATTTTGATTCAAATTTTTGTCTATAGTATTACACATAAGAGCAAACTTTTGAAATAAAGAAAATAATTTTTGTACCGTTAATAACGGTACCTGTCATAGAACGTTTTTTTTTATTTATGAATATCTCGTACAAGACTAACCCGATTCCAACGAAAAAGCGTTTAAGTAAGACCACATATTAAAATTTTAGAAAATTATCAAAAAAACACATTATTTCAAAATTTTTTTTTTGAAAAATAAATTTTTTGAAAACGGGTTTGTGAAAAATTTTGAAATTTTATTTTTAAGTGTAAATTAATTATTTCCTCAAAATGGCATATCAACTTTTTTTTTGAAAGATGTTAGAAAATTTGTATATACTTTATGTAGGTTTCTTTTTTACTTGCGATATAGGTACTATATATCAAGTTATGCATTCGTACAAAAAAAAAAGTTGAGATAACATTTTTCCATGACATTACGATGGTAGACAATGCCAAAAAAGTGGGTCCCGGAAGTTCGTCTGTCTGTCTGTCAGTCTGTCAATCTGTCAGTCTGTCTGTATAAGGAGCTACAGCCTAAACGGATGGACCGATTAATGTCAAACTTGGTATGTAGCGTTATTTGGCGACTCTCCAGAGGGGTTTTTCGAATTATGTATTTTTTTGGACCAAAAATAACGGTACTTGTCATATATCGATTTTAGTAAAATTGAAATATCTCGAAAACGGCTCCAACGATTTTGTTTAAAAAATTCAAATAATAGTTTTAAGCTAAGGTCTATCTTCCAATGAAATTTTTTTTTTTTTTTGAAAATCATTATTAACGGTACCTGCCATAGAACCGTTTTTTTTTTCAAATCCGATTATCTCCAAAACTGCTTATTCGATTTCATCGAAACTTTTTACGAGAAAGCATTTATACAATTCAAATTTTTGGATTTTAAAAAAAAATTTGAAATTTTCAAATTTTCGAAAACGGGACATTGAATTTTTTTGAAATTTTGTTTTTAGATGTTGATTAGTGATTTCTACAAAATGGCATACCAATTTTATTTTTAAACATTTTTTCCAAAAAATTATTTATAAAAAATTAGTTTTTTAAAAAACGGCTCTAACGATTTTGAAAATTTTTTTTTCTAAAAATGCATTTTAATACATCAATCAAAACTGCATACTTGTTTTAGAGGGCAATTTGATTTCAGATTTTATTTTATTTTTTTTTTTAAAATGAATTTTATTTTATTTTTTCCAAATTTCTACATAAAAAGTCTTAAAAATTTAAGCAACTTTAACTCTAAGAGCAAGTTCGTGCGACCCAGTCGTGCATTTTATTTAAATCCTTTTTATACAAGAAATAAAATGACATACCGTCGGCTTCATAGGCGGATCCAGGGGGGGGGGGGGCACGGGGGCACGTGCCCCCCCCAGAACTTAAAGTTCATACTTAAAGGAAATCAAACTATAAGAGTTTTAAAAATATATGAATAATAACAGAAAGAACTTGAGTGAAACTCTTGTCTATTTCTGGCTGAAAATGCGAATTTTGTTGATTGTTGCATCCCTTTCCCATGAAAAGCTCCACCTCACAAATAAATAAACGGCTATTTGTTGGGTACACACGAATTTTTTTTTTTTTTCGATTTAAAAAAAAATTTTGAATTTTCAAAGTGATTTTGGTGAAAAATTTTGATATGGACATCGAATGACATGGAATGATATAAAAAAAATAATTGTAGGTATATGCAACTCTATTTTTTCATACAGAGGGGTTAAAAAATTTGCACTTTTTTCGTTGTTTTTTTTTTTTAACATTAGTGTTTTTAAAATAGCGGAACACGTCACAAAATTGCATAAACCATATATTATAGAACTGCTGGATATGTAGCAGTGGCGTAGATAGCTTTTCGCTAAGGGGGGGGATGGATTTAGTTCGCAAATTTTTTTAAAGTTTTCATAATTTTTCTTCGTATTGTTTTTATTTTCTTTAAATTGGAGAAAGTTCTTTCGGTGGTTGACGTACGTTGAAACCAGCAGTGTAACTTATATCTTTAATAAAATATATATGGGTACTAGGAAAACTTTCTTCGGGGCTGCTATCGAGGGCTTTTAATGAGTTCATAGAGGAAGTATTATTCCTTCTGATAAAATATCTTTTCTGAGTTTTTAATTCTTCACACAGAGAAAAATATGACCAGGGCCACTTTAAAACTAACAGATTTTCTTATTGAACAGTTTTACGAAGAAACCTTATTAAAATCAGCAATTAATTATTAAATATTATTTTCATGGAGAAAATCTTTTTGAAATTTAGTAAAAATTTCATTATTTCAAATTTTGCAATAAGGAAAACCCGATTGTTAAAATAATATTTCCTTCTTGGATGAAAACCATAAGGAAATCTTATTGTTTTTGTTCTATTTTACGTGGTCTTGTTTTCTCGGTGGAAGAATAGAAGATTGTCCTGCATTCTTTAGCTGCTTTGTCTATTTCAGACGAAGAATTCTTGGAAAGAACCAAAATCCTTTCTAGTATGTTTTCATGGTTTCTAAATTTTTCTTCAAGGCCCAATATTTAGAAATCGAGAAAAGGTTGAAAACAGTAACACGAAAATATTCTTTTCTGTACTTTGAACCGAAGGGTTCGAACGATTCTTTTGTCGCTTCACTATTCTCTTATGTTTGAAGCCTATGTCAAGGACTTCAGTTATTTTTTTTTTTGGAACCTACAAACACTTTCGAAAATGAGTCGCCTTCTGCCCAATTAATTTTTAGTTGATCTCTTAAATCTTTGGCGAGATCCAAAGCTTGGACCAAGTCTAAATTCACTCTTTGAAACTCCGACTTAATGGCAACGAGAGTTGGTAAACCATATTTATAAATTATAACCTTTAAGCTAATCAAAAACTCGAAATCCATAGCGTTTTTTTTCAGAGTGTGTTTCTTTAACTTATTTGTTCATGACTGGCTATGTTGTACAATTATCGATCCCAATCAATGGGGGGGATATATCCCCCTGATCCCCCCCCTATCTACGCCACTGATATGTAGAACAAACTTGCATTTCAGAAGTTTGCTCAAGTTTGCACCCCGAAAATAAAGACCCCTTGAAAAAAAACTCCTCAAAAGCGACCCTTATACTTATAGATTTTTATAAATATTATTTTATTGGGAAAATTTCTCCAAGGATACCTCTAAAAATATGTAAAAAAATAGTGTTCCAAATTTCAAAAGAATCGGTGCAGTAGTTTTGAAGTTATGAGGAGCACCGGCGTTGAAAACATTAGTTGTGGGGATAACGATTTAAAGTTTTGAACTCTGGACTAAAAGACTAAAACGTTCCTAAGGGAAGTATTAAAATACTCATAACTTGGTCAATTTGGCTCCAAGAGACCTACAATTTGAACACAATATTCTTGAGATATACCCCTTGTAGCCCCATGTGACATTTCTGTAATAAACCGAAAAAGATTGCATAAAAGCTCTACAAACTATTTTTTTTTCTTTTGAAGCTTCTAATATTATAATCTTTAAGTATTGCTTTATCGAAATAGTACTTCAAATTTCTAATAAATAGCACCAATAGTTTTTATTTGACATTTAATGTTGAATGTTGGGCTTTTTTTGAAAATAAGCAAATTTGTGTAAAAACAACGAAATTCAGAAAAAAAAATAGTTTTTGTTAGTAAACCCCACGGGGTTTTATTTTTGGATTTTAGGAAAGTGCCTAAAAATTAATATTAGATAGTTTTTTGCTTGAATTTTTGCATTTTTATATAAAAATAAATTATTTGAACTTTTTTTTTACTCCCAAAATATCGAAATAACTAAGTAAATAATGACTTTATTGAATTTTTAAAAAATACGTGTTTTATTAAAGATAAAGGCCAATCGATTGACTTATTAATTTTTAAATTAACGACCTTGGGTTACAAAAGGTTAATGCAAATAAAAAAAAAACAAAACTGGGTTTCCCGGCAAAAAAGTATGATTCAGTTTTTTTTTGTTATTCTTAGGAACTTTAATATTTATTAGAATGAAGTCTTTAGTATTTGACTAAAAACTACTAGGTCATTAACTAATGGTATAATTATGTCCATAATATTGCAAAATTTTATACAAAATCAATTAAAAAACGTAAACATTTTTTTTTTCAAAATTTCATCTTTAAAACTTAATTTCTCAAAAACTATTTGGTGAAACAACTTAAGTCAAAAAATTAAATAAAGAATAGATTACTAACTTTAATATAGCACAGAATTGTACGTGCATTTTCTGATTTTTTATATTTTTTTTCTTCCGGCTAATCCAGGAGTAAGAGGGTTAGCACTTAAGTGGCTTTTACTGTAACAAAAAAATGAAAATTTTTCCTTCCGAATAACTTTTTGGTCATTTGGTACCTATTTGATGTGGGAAATGTGCCTAAATATTTTTGGCCAGGTTTTAGACCACTGTGGGTCGTTAAAATTTTCTGCTTGTTAGTCAGTCGTATGGTACTTCACTTTATTTCTAACTGTTATTGCTGTTTTTTTTTTTTGCCAATCCGTCCCTTGTGCCCCCCCCCAGAAAAAAATCCTGGATCCGCCCCTGGTCGGCTTCATAAAGAGACCACGTAACTCCCAAATTCAAAATTTTACAGGAGAGACAAAAGAGTAGAGAAACAACAGAGTAGTTTAAGAATTTAAGTGTACTTAGAGTTTTCGGAATGACTTCAAATTTTCTAGGTTGCTCCGCTGGCATATTTTCTAAAAAATGGCATTAAAAAGTCATTTTCGAAAAAAGTTGGAGTTACGAGGTTTCCTTATGAAACCGACGATACTTCCTTTTTTTAAAACAGTGTTTAATAAATTATAAAAACTGATTTTATTTCGTATTTTTTTTAAATTTCTTGAAAATATGAAATTTTTAAATTTTCCTTATTTTTTTTTTGAAAAAAAAAAGCTTTAACATTGGAGTTACTTTAAACATAAGAGCAAGTACGAGCGACGGGTTGGGGTCGAAATTCTGTATGGGCCAAAATTCGGATTACAAAATTCTGTATTCCAAAATTCTGTATTTTAAAATTCTGTAAATTCAAAATTCTGTATTTTAAAATTCTGTAAACACAAAATTCTGGATTTCAAAATTCTGTATTTCCAAAATTCTGTACTCCAAAATTCTGTAAATGATAAAAGAAAAATTGTTTTGATAATGAAAAAAGTGCGCACTTTTTTCATTGTCAAAACAATTTTTCTTTTATCATTTACAGAATTTTGGAGTACAGATTTTTGATATTTTCTATGCAGAACCTTGAAGCAGTTTGCGTTCGACAGCTTAAGTTAAGTGTTATCCGTTAATCGTGATATAAAATGAATTCAGAAAAATGGAAAATATTAAATCATTAAAACCTAATAAAGAAAAGGATAAATTGTGTGTCAATGGTTTTATGTTTAATAACGAAGAAAGATCAACTTAAAAAAAAAACATGGAAAATGAAAATATTTTTTTTAATGAAAAATCTCGGAAAACTTTTCGGAAAATAGGGTTACTTAACTCAAATTAGTCATGCACTTAATAACTCCATTTGAATTTTGTCGAAAAAAATTGAATTTTTTGAGAAAAATGAAGTTCAAGCCAGCAGAACATGAAAATCTCGGAAAATTCATCGGAAAATGGAGCGCTTAATTCAAATTAGTCGAATATTCAATTATTTATGTCCAATTATTTCGAAAAATTGGAATTTTTTTGAAAAAAAAAAAAACAAATTCAAGTTAATAGAACATGAATTTGTATGGAAAATGAAAATATTTTTTTTTTTAAATGGAAAATCTCTTAAATTTTTTTCAAAAATTGGGTACTTAACTCAAATTAGTAAAGCACTTAATTATTCAAGATTTTTTCGAAAATCACAGAAAAAAAATTATTTTTGTAAAAAAATTTTTTTTTGAATTTTTGTTTGGCACCTAAATATTATAACCCGAATTTTTTACTAACAGTTTAAGGCATTTTCTGCTAATTGCTCTGCTAACTATAAATCGAGTTAGCAGAACATTAAGTTTTTCCAAAAGTAGGGGAGCACTTGATATAATTTTGGGGTAGGTACTTGCTCTGCTTACTTGAGGGACATGTTTTAATGTAGAGATTTAGAATTACAGAATTTTTAAAAGCAGAATATTGGATTTGCAGAATTTTGAAAATCTGAATTTTGGATTTAAAGAATTTTGGAATACAGAATAACGACCCGTTCCCACGAGCGACCCCAGTCGTGAATTTTCTTTCTTTCTTTTTCTGACATTATTCCGAAGCCATTATCTTTTGGTCAAAGTCTCGGAATTAGTTTTGAATTAATTAAATAATAAAAAATTACAAAACTATTTTTTTGTATTTTAGAACAAAATTCAAAAAATTTGAAGATCATACAATTCTCTACAAAAGTTGTCGAAAATATTAGTTTTTTTGATTATAGCTTATAAACCGTAGATGGTACCTACTCAAAATACTTTGATGTAAAGTTTTGGCTAGTCTAATTTTCTACTGACAAATATACTTTTTTTTTGCTTATTTTAGCCCTACCTCAACCAGTTCAAAATATTGAAAAATTGTTTTTATTTATTGTTATAGCATTTAATAAACCATTCCTTGAGTTTTTAATTCTGCATTATATTTATTTACCCTTTCAATATGCACTTAATCAAAATATCTTTCTCCCACAACACATATATAAGTGAAATAAATTTAAACATCTCAAATCTATCTTTTCTCTTTTTCATTTTCCTCGATTTTCCATTAATTTTCTCACCTGTCCAATTCTGTATTAAATAAACACAAAAACAAAAAAAAAAACAAGAAGTATGTTTTTGAGAGATTTAAATGAAAATCAACACGAAAAAAAAATACATCTCTATATTCTCCCACAATCCCGAAACAACTTCAGAGATGCCATTATAATAAAAATACACATCGCATCTAAAGGTATTTTATTTTATTTTTTTTTTTCAAAGCCAAAACAAATTGATTTGTTAAATCCGCTCAAAGATTTATTGCATTTTATTGAAAAAATATTTCCACCCACTATAGGCGATGGTTGTGCTCGCTGTTCATAGCTCAACTTAAACACATTCAGTTTTTTTTGTTTTCATTTTTGAAAATTTAATTTTAAATAATATTTTGTAAATTTATTTATGTATTTAAAACACCGATTTGTTATATTACCCACGATGAATAGGCTTCATATATGTATGTTAAATGTCGTGTTATTTATAGAGCTCTTGTTAGGAAAGCAGTAGGAATATTTAGCTAGAGATCTACTAGGTAAGGTATAGGTACCTTTACTAGATCTCTTTCTCTCTCTCTCTTAAGGCTCTGTGTGTTAACTCGTCAGCGTGTTTTGTTAGCAATCTCATACGCGTTTATATAAAATTGCCTCCTGTGTGTTTTTTTGTAGAATGCCTCATAAATCCATCACATCATACGTTGGTTTATAGGTACTGTTTTTTCATCTCAACTCGAGTCTAGGCAAAGGAGAATTTCACCAAAATATTAACCATCAATTTTTAGAGATTTTTTTAAAGCACTTTTTAATAATCTTTCTTTTTTTAATTTGACCTTCAAAGGAAGAATATCCAAGTTTCGTCTTAACCATTTGGTTTCGTGTAGAAAAAAAATTTGAGGTTTTAATCAAAACCAACATTACGATGATGGAGAAGATCAAAAAAGTGGTTTTCGTCTGTGCGTCCATCTGTACATCGAGCTATGGCCTAAACGAATAGATGGATTTGCTTGCTTTTCTTTTTTTAATATCTGCTCTTTAACGCATATCTGCCATATACCGTTTTCGAGGTATTGCAATTTTCTCGATTTTGATTAAATTTGGTGCACGTTATAGTCTTATTGATTCTAACAAAACTGCGTTTTTAGTTTTTCTTTAAAAATGCGGAGAACAGAAATATGGCGTTGCCGTTTTTCAAAAATCGGCAACATATATTTTATCAAATCATAAGTAAATTTTAACCAGAATTTACAGACATCATTTTAAAGTGTAAAATGTAAAAAAAATATAGGTAATATAATGTATATTTTTGAAAAAAAATTTTTTTTTTTTTTTGATTTTTATTTTAGATAAAGATAATTTGTGCTACAAGAGCAAGTACGTGCGACCCAGTCGTGCATTTTATTTTTTCCAGGAATTATGTAAGTTTATAGAGTAAATTTCCTTACAGCTTATATTAGTTTATAAACTTACTTACTTTGTTTGAAGATCTATCAAGTCTGCAGCGATTCTTTAAGGGGCACAAGGTCTCAACCACTAAGACTGATATCACTGGTCGACAAAAAAATAAAAAAAAGTCTGGAGCAAGAACTTTGTTAGGTGATTTTAATTAACTTGTTGTGCAAAATTCGAAACTGTTTACAGATTTTTCCTATCACGTCTAGTTTTTGAGCTATTTTCACTATAAAAACTAATTTCAATAAAGTTCATTTCGATTTTTTTAGTTAAAAACATATATTTTTCCGTAAATTTTTGCTTTTTTAAGTCCAAATAAGAAGACACAAACTGGAATTTGGTTCAAAAAATGATTCATTACTTTGAAAATAAAAAACAATAAAGATTTTGAAATATGTACCTATTATAAATTTTCTCAATATCTTTGAGAAAAAAAAAATAAATACCTTTAGGCGTTTTGAGAGTAGTAGTTTTGCAAAAAAAAAAAAAATAAACGGTGATGTAATTCGACGTCAAATGTAACCAAAAACCACGTTTTTGACCTGTTATTATTCAAATATTTCAAAAACGTGACGTGCCAGTGAAATTTTGACTTCGAATTCAGACTTCAGACTCAGCACACAAAAATCCTTTAGAAAAGTAGGGTTTGGTTTAAGCTCTATTTTCGTTGCCGACCAGTGTATTTTGTTTTTTTTCCGTATTATTTGCCGCCTCCCGATTTCTCCTTCTGTCCCCATTTTTGACGTATTAATGTGTTGAATAATATGTCAGAGTCAATCGAAATCCTCCGTTTCCGAACTTTAAATTGATCTGTCAATTTTTTTCCATGCAAGCATTTGGACTCATAATACCTACCTAATGTGCTACTTTTATAAAGCTTATCCGAGATACCCTTCCTCCGCAAAACAAGCCAAATAAAATGTTTGATGACTCTTTGGAAAGTCTTCTCAAGTCGATGCGCAGGTTGTAGAGTGGTGATCTTTATTCAATGCACTACTTAGTTATGATTCCAATATTTAATCTACTACCTACATAATTTTCGAAGTATTTTTTTCTATCAGGTTCGAAAATAGAAAGTTCCGCCAACCTCCGCCATTTTGTTTTTTTTTTTCATTTTTATCTGCATGGATTAGTGGTTAAAAAATACTTAACCCATTTTGGCTTAATGGATCCGAAATCTTCTGGGGCCACAACCAATAAAACCGCTTAGGTCGAAAAAGAAAACAAAAATTTAGTTTTTTTTTTTTTATTTGCCTCAAAAGCAACTCAATCTTTTCTTAACTCGATCTAGATGGTATTAAAAAATTTAGAAGATGTAGCCTTAGAATTTGAAAGAATCATAAGACCACTCAAAACAATTTTTCTTAACTCGCTTAAGCGGTTATTGGTTGTGGTTACAGTCTTGTCATCAAATATGTAAAATTTTGACATTTGTTGAATAGTCAACAAAAGTGAACTGGTGTAATTGTTAACCCTTTGCAGGCACACCTCTTTTTTGTGACGTGATAGGCACACGGGTCCGAATTTGTCTTCTACTTTTTCATGTCGCTAGAACTTTTTTATGTCTCATATTTTATAGAGAAAACGTATTTGAAATTGATGTAGAATTTTCCGAGGAATTCGAATATTGTTTTCAGAATTAAAAAAAATGTATTAACACCATTATAAAGAGACTTTTTTGCACCCACTTTTTTGAAAAATTGTAATCTTTTCATTGGCGTGCCCTATTCACACCCGTGTGCCGACAGAGTGTTAAGTAAGCTATAAATTTGTTTCAATTATTTTGTTTGCGTCCTAGCTGCGGGTCACTGTGGTGTATGTGTAACTTTTTTATATTTAAAAATCTTATTGGTTAGTACAAATTGTAAAAATTGTAAAATATGGTAAGTAATTTTTTATTTATTAATTATTACACTTTTTAAGAACATTTTTCATTTAAAAATACCACCTTTTTGGTTCAAATACCCCTTATTTTTGATGGCAGTAATATTTTAGAGCCTTTGTCATTTCTGTCATCTCCTGAAATTTTAGCCAATTCATGTATACAGAGGGACAAAAATAAGCGACTAGGGACTTAAAAAACTCTATTTTTAAACAGAATCGCGGTTGCAAAATAAATTCCCCTTTTTTTAATATTTTCAAAGAAACCAAAAAAAAAAACAACAATTTAGCTGCAGAAATTCACCATACCATTTTGGTAATTTACTCTCATGTTATCCATTCACAAAAGAAGAAGTATTATTGTGATGAAAGACCGCGGGTATGTCTTAACAAATATATGCACATTCCTTCTTACATATAAATCCTCCATATATGCACATCCCCGCCATCAAAGTGGGAACATCTGTCCTTCAACAACACTCAAACCGCCATACGAAAACCACTCTGGCACCAAGACTTCCACAAAAAACAGAAGCCAATGTTCTTGCTCTGTTTCACTGTGAATTATACGAGTAAATTCTCTTTTTCTCGAAATCAAGAATTTTCATACACAAAATTATGGAAATTCATCTTGTTTTTTTCTCTTGTAAATATTTTAATTTCCATCGTTGATTTGTTGTTTGTTATAAATTTTAACAAAAACGTAAAACATTGTGTTTAGGAATTCCACCAAGGAATACCGAGCACCACCGTTCGGAGATCGCTCTGTTTTATAGTGGATGAAGATGAACACACAATGATGATGCTTACTGATGATGATGAGGATGATGATGGGGGTGCTAACGAGAGGGCGCCTCTGGGTGAGTCTTAAATGGTACAATGACAGATTTATCAGCTCCTATAAGACAGATGCAGAGCTAGGTTTCCTATAAAAATCTTTAACCTATTCGAATGTTGGGGGGATTTCGACGAGATCGCGGCATGATTGGATTGGTGAGAGAAGAAAAACAATTTTGTTCAGCCAGTCAGCACAGTTGGATCGTGCTGATTGAGAAACTGAGCTACGATATTTCTCAGCGTTTTTTCCAATTTTTTGAATAATTGATGATAGTGAAAGAATTATAGACATTGAATGGATTTAGAATTAACAGAAGAAGATAACATACGAAGGTGGTATTTGATAAGTTGCGTTGCTGTAGAAATTGCTCCAGAAAATTACTGAATCTTATTTCAGTAATTTTCTAGAGAAAGAAGAAAGATTTGCAAATTATTTCTCTCTTCTTCTTCAAGTCAAAGACGTTTTTTCAATCATAATTTAATGTCTACAAGTAGGTAGTAAAATGATAACAAGAATATTACTCTACTTTATCTGGTCCTTTTTTTTATACCAAAAGGACTACAAATTGAAAATGACTAGAAACGAAAAAAAAAAAAAATAATAACAAGAAGCTGATATGAAACGACCACAATATGGCAAGCCAACTTTGAGAAAAGTTGAACATTCTCCCTCCTACATTCCACATGCAGAGTAGCAAGGGCGCGCGAAAAACTTAATTCCAATTTATTAATTTGACAATATCGCGCACTCCCGTCCTAAAGACTAACTAATGGACAGTGTTGTCGAACGTACTTTATAGTACTAAATCATTTCTCTTGAATCTTAAGGGATTCATAAAAAAATGTGAAGAAAACTATTAGTTTTCAGCTATAAAAAATTTTTTAAAATGTTTTTTTTTTTTTTGGCAAGGGGTTAGCCTTAATTTTTTTCTCGAAAGTTCATTTTAATTTTTTGACCTAATTACATAGGCCCATTCATTGTGAACTCATATCTTTAACTCAAAACTGGTTTCGAGACTTTGATCCGAAAATATCTGCTTCCGAATGTAAAAAAAATGTATAAAAAAAAATGTAAAAAAAAAATTAAAAAAAAAATATTTCGATTGAAAATTATTCAGCAACCAGACCTCCAAGAAACTTTTTCAGCTATGAATAGAGCTTAAAGAGACCTTTCTTTTGATGTCTCATTCGATGGATTTGGAAGAATTTTTTCAAAATCCAATTTTCTTAGGAAAGGGGTTAACCTTGATTTTTTTCTCGAAACTCCGAAAAAAATAAATTTGTATTTTTTTTTAATAAATAAATTGGCCTGTTCATTGTGAGCTCGTATCTGTTAACCAAAACTTGTTTAGAAATTTTGATCCGAAAATATCTGCTTCCGAATGTAAAAAAAATGTATAAAAAAAATTTTTAAAAAATATTTGGATTGAAAATTATTCATCAACCGTCTGGTTTCTCCAAGAAACTTTTGGTTTTCAGCTATGAATAGAGCTTAAAGAGACCTTTCTTTTGATGTCTCATTCGAGAGATTTGGAAGAATTTTTTTTTAAATCCAATTTTTTTAGGCAAGGGGTTAACCTTGATTTTTTTTTCGAAAATCCGAAAAAAAAATAAATTTTTAATTTTTATACAATTAGAATTTTTCAAACACGTTCCTACCTTTATTCATTTAATTACAGAAAACAACTACCTCCGACCAATTAATTGACTTTTTTCTATTTAATTTATTTCCCTGACATTTCCCCTTGTTTGTTCAAAACACTCACAATGATTTTACGATCTATCTTTTGGATCGTATAACTTTTATATCCGCGCCACTGCATTGCATTTATATACAGCGCCAGTGTTCAAAGCTGTTAAATCGCCTTCCAATAAAATCAAACTTAAGGATTTCATCAAAAAAAATGTATAAAAAAAAATTTAAAAAAAAATTTTTCGATTGAAAATTATTCAGCAACCAGACCTCCAGGAAACTTTTGGTTTTTAGCTTTGAATAGAGCTTAAATAAACCTTTCTTTTGATGTCTCACTCGATGGATTTATAGGAAATTTTTTAAAATGGATATTTTTTAAAATGGATTTTTTGTCGAAAATCCGAAAAAAATAAATTTTAAATTTTTTGACCTAAAAATTACTTTTTTGAAAGAAACCCTAAAAAAATATCTTAGGGCCCCAATAAACATTACTTGTATAATCCTAGCGACCATCAAAATTATATAGGTATTAGAAGCCCCCACCCTCAACCAAAAGAAAGTATGGCGTGTACGTACTTTTTTTTCTTATTTAATATGTACAAGTACATATCAAAGGGGGCCGAAAATTTAGTCTTTCTCGTAGCCCCGAAAACGTTCACCTCTGATTCTAGTAAAGTAAATTTAGAAATATTATTTTTTTCAAATTCTTCTGAATAACTTAAAAAAAAATACTATGCGACAGCACTGGTGTCCTGCTACTGTGGTGGTTGATGCAGTTGAAACAGCAGCCGGTTAAACTCTTAACTCTCATATTTATGCAGTCAAGATATTGGACCTCTATTTGTGGATAAAACTTCTGTGTGGACTTCTTCTTCGTCTTGGATTTTTTTTTTCATATTTCTTTTTTGTCTATAGACTTTTTCCTTATGATATAAGTTTATACAATCGCCACATAGCATCGTTTTCTCGTGACGCTTAAATTAGGCATGACCAACCAAGATGGAGTAATAAGCACCTTTCTTGCGCGGATAATGCAGATGATGATGATGCTGATGACTATGCTATAGTGTGTATATGGTAGATGTGATGTTGGAGGTGGATTTTGCTGAATTTGAATGGTAAATATGAAGGAGTTTTTATGGAGATGGTTTTCTCATCTAGAGCTCTGAAACTAAATTAACTTTGGCCTTAAGCTAGTTTTTTTCGGTTTTGTTTTTGGAAGCTTCCTGTATTCGATATGGAAAATGATGGTATGATCTTAAAATATGAAAAAAAAAAAACTAAAAGAAAAAGGAAAACTGATTATCTCGTTGAAATGTGTGCTGCGAGAGTAGATTTAATAATTTCCATTCGGGAGGCTTTTTTGGTTTTGCATATTGGCACAAAGGGGATGAAAAGTTTTTCGTTATTATTATGACGTTGTTTTCATGTTTTTTTCATAATTTAAAGTTTTTTTTTTCTTATTTTTCTTTTTCTAATTTTAAATTTAATGAATTTGAAGGATAATCAGGTTGTTTTTTATCTCTGTTGGTTGTTTTTGAGGACATTTATTTTTCAAAAAGTTCGTAAGGAATGGGATTAAAGGTATTTCAAATTTACTATGATTAAGTTTAAATTATCAACTATAACCACACCACGTTTTAGGGATACAAAATTATAACATCGAAAAGAAGTCAAAGATAATAAAAGTTTTATGACAAAATGCAATAGTACCAACAAAAAAATTATTCCCTTAAAAATCACATCATCAAATTGCTTAAAAAAAGACATCACAAGAATTCTTTGACAAAAACATTGTGATAGGATCTTAAAAGCCAGTTTTGGATTACCTACAATATAGAACAGTAAAATAAGGTTTTGAAATCACAACTAAATACATATTAAGAGGACTTCATTTGCCCTCATTTCTCCCACTCAAAGTAACATAATTGCTAAATTTCAATAAGGTACCACTAATATTACTCTAGTATTTCACACTTTTTCAAATATACCCATATTTTCTTTACTTCAAAAAAAAAAAAAAACCCATTCACATAAAAAAATTTATAGACTTACATTATTCGTAGTTCCCATGGGAAAGTGAACATATTTAATGAATTTCGTAAGGGTACCATTTATACCATTGATTTTATCGTACTTATCGCGGATTTTTCGCTATTTCCCAAAAAAACACCCTTTAACCTAAAATATTTGTATAGACTTTTTGAGTTCTTGCTTTCTGTTATAAATGAAACATTTTTACCAATTTTCATTGGTGTAACAATTTTTTCCCAGTTTTTGTGGTACTAATTCCGAATTTCACCCCCTTTCACTCAAAATAATTTTTTACTTTTTATAGATTCTTAATTCTTATACCAATCAAAACTATTTCACCAAGTTTTAAAAATTAATAAAATATAAGTTAGCTGTTATGATACCTTTCTCACACACAACTTAACCTATCAAAAAAACACCCTTTCACCCAAAATATTTTTAAAAACTTTATGAATCCTTTGTCCCCGTTTTATCTTAAACCTTCATCCCAAATTTTGTCAGTGTAGCATGTTTTTCACATGGGTTTCGGTTATATTTTACCTGTTGAGGTCAAAAAACAAGCACCCTGGTTTTTAATCGGAAATAACTTTTCGTAGAGTAATCGTATTGACTTTATTTTTATGTCATTAGATTCAACATCAAAAAATACCTTGAAAACATGTGTTATATGATGATATTCAACAAACAATTTTTTTCAGTATATTTTTGACCTTCACCCCCTCCCTCTTGTCCGCGAAAAAACACCCTTCCACCGAACTCTTTTCTATAGACTTTTTTTGTACTTGGTTCTTATCCCAAAAGCAAACTTTTTGCTAAGTTTCATGAGTGGAACAATTTTTTTTTTTTTATTTCTTGATTTTATGTACTATTTTACCTGTACTACTATAATAACCGCAAAGAAAAAAGTCTAAAACCTAAGACTCAAAAATATAAGTACAAAAAAAGTCCTCGTTATATAGGATAAAGAAGGATTGAGTCCTGTTGCACTTGGAAAAGAAACAACATCTCACACCTCAGTTCGTCAGTTCAGTGCTAAAATTTTTTTTTTTTGCATTTTCTTGGCAAGAAATTTATAGCTGGCCAGACAAGTTAAGTGTGAAACGTTTAACACCCAAAAAAAATAAGTTTAGTTAGTTCTCAGAACACTTGGTGTAGGTATGTTTTTTTTTAAATTAATTTTATGGAATCGGGATTGTACAAAATTGCAGACAATTGAAAAAGGCGAAGTAAGAAAAAGGCAATATTTTTTTTATAATCGAGGACAAAATTACTGAAAATGTAGGCACACCTCTTTTTTGTGATGTGATAGGCACACCACGGCACAGTGTGGCCAATCACGAATCTAGCTGGACAAAATTAATAACTCGCGTTAAATCGACTTTTTTTCTAAACAGTTTTAAACAAATGAATGTGAATAGATAAAATTCTATAAAAAAGAAATATTTTTTAAAAAGAAATCTATAATTTCTGCAAAAAGTGGGTCAAAATAGTGATGAAGAAAATGCATTTTTATAGTATTTGAATTTATGTTTCCGTAAACGTATTCTATGATTGGATATACTTAATTATTTTAAAAAACGCTTGAAAAATCTCAATAAATAAAAGCTCTATTGCTATTCACGAAAAAAGAGAGGCGGAATAATTAGTTTTTATTAAGAAATAGAACTTTTACACACGTTTTTGACAGGTGACATATATGATTTATTTTCTCATTATCATGCTTTAAATTAAAATTTTAGCAATGATTTTAATTAAATATGCTTCACAATCATAAAAAATGGCATCACCTTTAAAAATATCTGCAGATAATTTAAAAAAGTAACTCCTTTTTGTGCGATGCAAACTTGAAACAGAAGGGCCTATTAAAAACAGCTGTGTTTATATTACCTTCGATGTTTTTCAAGCTAATAATTCTCTAAATTTCTTCGTGACCCTATTTCTGGCCTTTTACACTTGCTTGCTTTTTGCATTGAACTTGTTTAAGATGTTCCGACAGAAAAGCATCATTCATCAATGATAATGCCTCATTAGTTGAAAATTCCAGTAGTTTAGTAGTTCCAGAGGATCAGAATTTAATTTTTTATACATTTTGATCCTTCACTCATTTCAATAAATCCTTTCCGGTATTATTGGAAAATGCTTTTTCAATTTTGCGGAGAGCGATTCTGCTGATTTTAACTATTTTCTAATGGATAGGTGCACTTAGGAGACTTTTAACCTTCCGTTTGTTATATTTTTCCCGTTTTTTTTAGTTTTTAAAAATTCTTTTCTACTTTTGTTTCACTATCTACTGTTTTTGTTTATTTAGTTATCACATAATATTGGTCAAGCAAAATGAAATTCATGTTTAAAGAGCGGTCCAATGTTTCTTCCACCTTTTTTGTCTTTTTTTTTCGCTTAACTTGAAGCACAAAACTTTTATATATGTTTTTAATTTTTCTTTATTGTCAAAAATGTTCCAAAGATGATACCTGCTCATTAAAAGATCAAAAAAACTGTCTTTTCGATCTTATTTGGCAGTTTTGACACATTTTTCGAAAATTTGTTTTTTTTGAAAATCTTGACTTCATTTTGAAAAGTGAAAAAAGTTGTATGGCGGTCGAGAAAACGCGAGACATGTAAATAGCTAATCTTAATGACAACACTCCACAATACATTAATTAATTAATTTCAGACCGGAAAAATGCGGAAAAATTAACTTTACCTCTAATTGAAAAACAAAGATATTTTTTTTTTGCACTTCCTAGCCTTCTTATAGAATTTATTTTTTTTTAAATAGTTGCAATATTAATTAATAAATAAAAATTAAAACACTTTACCTCCAAATGTAGATTAACAATTAAAAAAAACAATTAGAACCAAAAAACTACCACAGCGTTTTTAATCGTCAACCAAACTCAAGCGAAAAATAGAATACTTTGTATTATCTCCATCCAACTGTTAACAAGAACCAACTTTCAAGCTTAGCTTACGCTAATCCGAGATGAAAACAAAAAAACCAAACATGAATTACAGTTACCCATTTTATTGAGAAGCTCAACTCATGATTTAAAATCATGTGGCTAAACTTTTTTTTTTCTATTTTGTCCAGTCAGATTGGCGAATTACCACACTGTGCACGGGTGCGAATTTGGTTTATACTTTTTAATGTCGCTAGAACTTTTTTCGGTCACAATATTTTATCGAGAATCAAATATGAAATTGATGTAGAATATTCCAAGGATTTCGAATATTGTATTCACAATTCCGAAAAAAAATATTTTCACCCTTATAAAGAGACTTTTTTGTGACCATTTTTTTGAAAAATCGTAATTTTTTTTGTTTTTGTCCTACCAAATTCGCAGCCGTGTGCCGACAGAGGGTTAATTAATTTGCAAAATTCATCTCATACAAAAATTTTCTACCAAATTTAACGAACAACACCATCAAAGTCAAAGTTTCCTATTATAAATGTAAGTATTAGAAAATCAAGTTGTAAAATCCAGATTTCAACTGTATAAGAATGGAAGAAAACTTTTAGACCAAAATCATCTAAAACTCATAAATATCTAAAAAATTAAATTTCTATTTTTTTGTCTATTAGTGCTTTTTGTTTATTTTTATAGATTCGTAGCATTTAACCATCATCATCAAGCTATCTTCTTAAATGCCTTATGCATCTTTTTTGAGTTTTATTACAATTCTGTGCTAATTTTCAAATTTTTGACGAAAATTTACTGCCTCCAATGCTAGCGAAGCATTTATTATAATTTTTTTTTTGTTTCTTAAATTTTTGACTTAATTTCTTGTCTTGAGGAAAAATATTTATATTTTTAATAAATTCACAATGGCTATATATATTTTTGTTGTTGTGGTTGTTTTGGATTTATTGGCATCGAAGTCATCAACCAAACCAATATATAGTCTGTCCGGTTGACAGTCGTACAAGTGGGCTATTAAAAAAAAAGACAGACAGTCGACAATACGGTGAGGAACCAAAGCAGGTCTATTAAATTAAATCTCACTTCACTCTTCATCATCAAAAAAACAACAACAAAGTGAGAAATGAATCAAAAAAAATTTCAATTTTTTCGTAATAATTTTTTAAAAAAACTGGAACCGAAACAACCCATTTGAGTGGGTTGTGATGGTGTATCTTTTTTTATTTTTGTTTAATTCATCAGAGACATCAGGCAAGTCTAATTGGAGATGAATTCGGTGGGGGAAATTTAAGAGTTAATTACAATCGTAAATAAGGAATGCTTTATTGTCATCTGATGTAGATATATGAATTTTAAAATGATTTTTTTTTCAACTTTTTTTTTTTTTTTTTGTTATTTCTGAATGTTGACGATTTTGGATTCATCATATAAATACTTTGTAGCAAATGTTGAAGGAGAAATCGAGATATTTAATTGGTTTTTAGTTTAACAGAAAACAAAAAAAAAAAGAAAAGATTCAAACGAATTAGGTTGTGGATCTTTTTTATTTATGACGATCTATGATCGCGCGGTTGTAAATATTTGAGTTAAATTGTTACTAATGGACTTTTAGGTTTTTTTTTTCGGTTATATTTTGAGGTGTGATTAGCCTAGATGTGTTGACATTTTTTGAGTATGTTTTTTTTTTTTTTTTTTTTAAATAAGGCGGATGTGTTCTTTTTTCTATAATATGTAACTGCACCTTTGACAAGGTAATAATGGTAATGGTAAAATCCGGACCGTTGACAAGTATAGATGGCTTTTATTTAATTGGCTGATTTATTTGACGAGTGCAGAATGCAAAAATCTGAAAAATACAAGCGATCTCAAATATTAAAGGCTAAAAACTTGTTTTAAACTTAAAAAAAAAGGTATTACATTTTAGGACCAGATTTTAAGGGTTCTCAAGTACCTTTTTTACTATCATATTTTTTTTGTTAATTTTTAACCGATATTTTTCTTTAGTATAAATTGAAATTTATAATGTAGATAAGAAATAGAATAAACTATAATTGTACAAAATTTCAGTAAATTTCATATTCAAAATCCTGAGATAAGGGTGAAAAGATTTTCTTTTTCTAAACACGATATATCTTTGAATTTAGAGCACATAAGCATTTTATTTAACATTAATACGTATGCTGATAATGGTACCTTTCATTTGATATATCGCACATAACGGTACGTGCTCTACAAGTTACACAATCTCTTGCCGATGACCAGCCACCAGTGTAGAAAGTACCGTAAACTCAGTTTGAAATTTCGACATGGTTGGTTTTAAAAAATTCTTACTTTTTTTTTTGTAGGCATCGTAGAAATATGATTGAAGCGTCATATAAAAGGTGAAATAATAAGCTTTCAAATGATATAGAATTTATTATAGATTGAAATTTAAAAAAAATGTATTTAATGGTGTTAGAAAAGAAAAAAAGATTGATTTTTTTGCTTTTTTTTATGAAAACTTATTGAGTTCAAAAAATTCTCTTTTTGAAGATCTTGTCACCGCCCCAAACGAAAACTATGGATTCCTGAGGTAATTTTAAGTCGAAAAACTCAAGAGGTAATTTTCTCGTTTTCGTCCCGTTTTCGAGTTATGACGGTTTTTATAATTTTTGCTCTCTTTTCCTTTAACTGGCTTTATCTTTGCCAAACTACGTCTGATTTTAAAGATTTTTTGTACAACTAATAAAGAATTTATTACAGTTTAAGTTTGTCTCTTTTTTCTGCGGACAAACTTTGCTCCGCAATTTTGCATCAAACCCAATTTTCTTTGTTTTTTAAGTTTTTTTTTCACTTTCATATAATTTTATTCAAAAAACGCGTAATTGAGTAATAATTTTGTTTACTTATTATTAAAGCCCAGTTTATTTTCTTTAAAAAAAAATAACTTTTTTTTTTTTTATAAAAAACACTAGGTACTGAAATAATTTTTAAAAAAATAAACAAACTGAGTGAATTTAAAAAATAATTATTTTTAAATAAAAAATTAATTTAGGTAAATGAATTAAAACTTTTTCTGAGCATCTATTTGTTATTTTCTTAACCACAATAACTCAGAAAAAGTTTTTTATCCATTTAAATAAATTTTTATTTAAAAATAATTTTTTTTAAATTCACTTAGTTTATGTATTTTTTTAAATTTCTTTCAGTCGTCTTTTTTCAGAAAAAAAAACTTAGTTTTTTATAAAAATAAACTGGGCTTTAATAAAAAGCGAACAAAATGAATACTCATTTACGTGTTTTTTTTTACTTAAATGATATGAAAGTGTAAAAAACAACTTAAAAAACAAAGAAAATTGTGTTTGATGCAAAATTGCAGAAAAAAAGTTTTGAGACAAACTTAAACTGTAATAAATTCTTGATTGGTTGTAAAAAAAATCTTTCGAATAACACGAAGTTTGGCAAAGATAAGGCCAGCTAAAGGACAAGAGAACAAAAATTATAAAAACCGTCATAACTCGAAAACGGGACGAAAACGAGAAAATTACCTCTTGAGTTTTTCGACTTAAAATTACCTCAGGAATCCATGGTTTTCATTTGTGGCGGTGACTGTGGGATACCCTGTAGACATGGTCGATTATAAATATTTTGAGTTGAAGTAATAAGCTTTCAGGTGATATAAAATTTATTATAAGTTGTTACAAAAAAAAAAAAAATGGATTTAATGGGGTTAGAAGAAAAACAAGATTTTTTTGCTTTTTCATGAAAATGGATTTTTCTGAATAAATTATTTTTATACTTTTTGCGCATTGTAAAAATTTAAGTACCTATGGCCTTATTCTTTAGGAAAATTTGTAAGCTTTTTAATGGTGTAATTTTTTTTCCAAGAAAAATGATTTTTTAAGGTTTCACTTCTACACACATAATTTTTTTTTCAAAATAGGAACCCTCCTTTATCCATTGCCATAATTCAATCAATTAATGTTAACTAAATTTACTGATCTGAGGCAAGATCTTTAAAGATAACTTGTGTAAACCAGCTTAAGGTTAGAAAAGTCAAGTGTTAAAGCAAAAAAGTTCTTAAATCTTACAACAAAAAGTTAAAAGCATCTTTATGTATCAAAAGAAATTCACTCACAAAACCTATGTTATCACCTTAAATCGCTCTTCAAAAAAAACCTTTTATCACCTGATTTACATATATACTTGATTTTCCATTTTCATTGCTTTACCATAAACAGCGATTAGATACTTAAATACCCTAGACCTTATTATTGTAGTTCGAGTTTTTCTATTCATCGAAGAACGAACTTGTAACCGAGTGTAATTCCATTATTTACGTGACTTTTCCATTTAAATGTCAAGAACTCGTTGGAACTTGGAAACTATATGGTAATTCGGTTAAGAGGTGTGAGCTTCAACCATGTAACCTGTCGTCGATTGACTTTCATTGTATATTCTATAATAATGTCTGCTCTCTGCTAATAATACATAATTGTGATTCAGAATAATTAAGATTTTTTTCTTTTATTAGATAAATTCACTACATTTCAATAGAATTTAAACCGATTAGGTTTCAATAACCATCTTATTGGTACTATGAGTTTTTGGTATCAAATTTGATTTCGGGGATTTCTGGAAGAATTAAAAATTATCATAAAAAATGTGTTAACTGTGCGGATTTTTTTTTTGAAAATGAGGAAAATAATCAAAAATTATCAAAAATATTAAAATTTTTGAAAAGATCAAAACAGATTTTTTTTGCGGAGATGAAAAAAACCCTAAAAACCTAGATGAAATCATATTTTTCGATAACATCTTTAAGTTACTTTAGGTAGACAATCTAAAGACCGAAACCTAAATATCTAGATAAAAACATAGAATAAAAAAAAAAAACCAAAACCTTAGCTAATTTATTCAGAATATCTAATTTATTCAAAAGCGACGAAATATTAAGCGCGTTAACTTGTGTGTTGAGAAGATGAAATATTTTTGTGATTAATCGAAGAAAACAACAAAAAAAAAATCTTAAACCAAAAAGATGTAATATCGTTCGCTCATAAAAGTTCTTTTAGTTTATTCGATTTTTCTGGTCTCTAGGCGGCAGACAAGCCATAGTCATCATTATCACTATCAGCTATATGAGATTTACTGGACTAATTTAGATGAAACGAATTTTTTTTTTGTTTTCTAAATTGATATTTGTTGGAATAATTTTTTTTCTTCTTTTTTTTGATTTCTCTGGTTTTCATAAAATTGACAGATTTATGTGGGCAGTTTAACGAATTCTTTCATTTCTATAAACATTTCCATAGATTTTGAATTAATCTTTGATATTTATTTTTTTTTTTCTGTCGAACATATCAGATTGAAGTAGGTTGAATATTATAGTGTTTTTTTTTTTTATTCGATTTTGTATTCTTGTAAAGATCTTTAGGGTCATCAATCGTTTTATTTCTTATAGACCTGGTTTTTTTATGGCAAAAGGAATATGATTAAGTCTTGACACTGTTTTTAAGTTTGTGATCAATTTAACATGGATTTAGTCAAAATCATTTTATATGTGACTAGGTAAGAAAAAAAAAAGTATAATAAAAAATCAAAAAAAAAAGAAGAACAAATAAAATGAAAGAAATCAAAAGAAATTTAAAAAGAATTCAAATTAATAACAAGTTCAGATTAAATGAGAGGTGTTAATTACTGAAAGCGGTCGCCAGAGCAGAAAAGAATTCAATAAAATGGTCATATGTTAAAACTTTATTTAACCCTCTATAGGCACACCTCTTTTTTGTGACGTGATAGGCACACGGGTGCGAATTCAGCTTCTACTTTTTCATGTCGCTAGAACTTTTTTATGTCTCATATTTTATAGAGAAAACTTATATGAAATTGATGTAGAATTTTCCGAGGAATTCGAATATAGTTTTCAAAATAAAAAAAAATGTATTTACACCATTATAAAGAGACTTTTTTATACCCACTTTTTTGAAAAATTGTAATTTTTTCATTCTTGTCGTGCCAAATTCGCACCCGTGTGCCGACACAGAGGGTTAATAACACTGGTTTACAAGGGTGTTGTTGCCGAAACAAAAATATACTTTTCTGAAGGTTTTCAGTGTGTTGAAATCGAATCCGAAGTCAGAAACAACTAAAATCAGCTCCCGTTTTTGAGATATTACCGTTAGAAATAGAGCTGTAGCAAATCGTATGTATTCGTTACTAAAATGCGGGTATTCACTTCAGTAACGAGTAACGAAACGTTACTTTCTAAACAGTATCGTTACTCGTATGTTTCGTTACTGGGTACTGAAGTAACGAAACATACGAAACGTACGAGATACGAAACATACGAGTAACGACGCGATTCCAGTTTCAATACTAAATCCGATGTAAAAGATACGAAATGAAGTGATACACTCATATTGTCGCATTTCGCATCTCGTGTCGGTATCGTAACCATAGTCAGAATGCTAACTGCAGATAATTATCTGGAGTTTGTCTCGATTAAAACAGTAGTGCCAAGGTTCAATAATCATTGTGTTATCGATAATTTATACAGAAATATCAAAAGAGATATTTTTCTTTATTTGGTCGAAATATGTATATCCACGACGCAACCAATCTGTTAATGGCCTTGGTGTTAATGGTATTGATATTTAGCTTAAGAATGTACAAAAGTTTTTTGGTTTTTCAAAAAATTAGTTTATTTTCGGTGCAAAATTTTCAACACAAAAAAAAGCAGAGAAAACGAGGTTTGAAAATCACTCTCAATAGAAAAAATAAATGAAAAATTGTTCGACATGGTTGTATTGAAGTGTTAATATTTCGAGATCTGCGCGTTGCACTTTTGAAATAAAGGTCTCTAAATAATTGTGATAAGATAACTGAAAGAATATAAACAAAAAATTACCCAAGTTTTGTCTAAAAATTTAGAAAAAAATCAAAAAAGTTTCCACGTTTGATTAAAAAAAAAACGAAAAAAATTCAATATAGCTACCTTTAAACTCTTATAACATGAGAATGCCGCAACTAATTTTAATGTTTATGACCTTAAAGTGTAGTAAAATGTATAGAAATTGTTTTTGGTTTTTTTTTCAAAAAAAAAAAATTTACACCCTTATACCAATGTACGAAACATACTTAAAATGCCAAACATACGAAACGTATCAAATACATGAAATATACGAAACACACGAAGCATGCGAAAGTAACGAAAGTAACGAAACATGCGAAACACACGAAACATACGAAATATGCGAAAAATGCGAAACATACGAAAGTAACGAGTAACGATATTATTGATGCGGGTACTAGTATCAAAAGTAACGTATACATGCGGGTACTCATTTTGTCGTTACTTTTACAGCCCTAGTTAGAAAATGCAAAAAAACGTTTTTTTTTTATTTCTTCGGACCTTATTCTTTTGTATAAGGAAAATTGTTTGAGAATATTTAGTAACGGTTTCTATAAGAACTGTTTTCTATCTTTCGATACCTGTTTAAATCTTTTCAATATCTTTTGTATTGCCCGAGATATCTTAAAATTAAGTAAGTGGGGTTTTCTTCATATATCATAAAGGAGATAATGACGTTATCAAATTTATAAAAATACCAAACAACTGAGGATATCTCAGGCAATAAAAAAGATATCGGAAAGATTTAAACAGATTTAAAAAGGTGATAAATAGTTCTTATAAAAACCGTTACTAAATATGCTCAAACAATTTTCCTTATATAAAAGAATAAGGTCCGAAGTAGTGCATTCTCTAACGGTAATATTTCAAAAACGGGAGCTGATTAATTTTTTTTGACTTCGGATTCGAGTTCACCACACCGAAAACCTTTAGAAAAATATATTTTTGTTTCGGCAACAAAAAAAAATTTTGTTTACCAGTGTAATCTTTAAAAATGATCTATTCTATCGCTTTTATATGCAGTAATGTTTTGAGTACACTTGACTTGAAATATGAAATGTAAGGTATAATTTTAACTTTGAAATCGCAGTAGTATGATTTTGAGCTAGGTCAATTGACAATTGATCGAACTAAATAAAAGTTTTTCATTCTCGAGTTAATTGAAATTCGAAATTTTGATCAAATATGACATTTCGATGACAGATAAGGCGATAGCCATTCGATCCATTCATCCGTTTGTTTGTAAGCACCTAGGTCTTCTTAAGGAAAAAGCTTTTTTAACTTTTTCAAGCAGCTTTATGTGTGTCGAGAATTAATTTTTTTTTCTTAAATTTTTAACGAATCAAAAAAAAAACAAAATTAATATCAGTTGTTGAAGATCTTTATCACTTTCCGGGTATGAAAATCGTACCACCTTTTTAAGCATTTTTTCAAGCTTTAATGTGCAATGGTAGATATTAAATTAATTTATAAATTAAACATTTCTTTGTAATTTTTTTCTTGAAGACATTGCTTTTAACTTACAAAGAAATGTGAGATTAATTTAATACTATTGCATTTTAAAGCTTAAAAAAAATGTTAAAACTGTTGATACGATTTCCATTCCACTGCTCCGAAAAGAGTTAAACTCTAATTTGTTGCGCAAAAATTAATTTTGAAGATGTCCTCAGTCATTTTTTTATTCAATAATTTTAAGTTTAAAAATCGCACTTTCAAATTGCGAGACATTTTGAAAGAATATTTTTTTAAATTATTTTTCTTTTGCCAGTAATTGTAGCTTTTAAAACAAAATTTTTGATACAAACACCAATTTTGTAGCTCCAACATTTTTTTAAAATTATTCAAGGTTTTGTTTAACCCCTTGTAACCCAAGATCTTAAATTTTAGAAATTAACTTCATTTAACACTGATAAATCTTACGTTTTTTGAGTAATTAAAGTGTAAATTTGAATAAATAGGCCAAAATTGTAAACAATGATACAAATTTTTTTTCGAATACAAGCTTTTTTCATTTTTTGAATTTTACTAGAACACGTTCTATAGTAGGTACACTAATGTTAATTTTTTTTTACACCATCAGAAAATAGACATTTTAACGAACGAAATGCCCACCGACTTTTTGAAAAAAGCTAATATTTTGACACGTGAATTTTCGATTGAAAATTAGGGTGTTTTTTTGGTATTAAGTCAAAATAAGGTGAACAAATTAATATTTTAAATCAAATAAATTACAGTGTATTTGGGACATAATAAGGTAAGTTTTCACCAAATTTCGTAGACAAATTTTTGTTTTTGAAAAAGATAAGAATAAAAAACCTAAAACTCGGTTTTTTTAATTTTTCACATTAATTTTGAGGTTATGTGAAAAAATTGTTGATACAAAAGTTGTAGATCTTTTTATTACCTACAACTTTGCCATACAATTTTTTTCTATAGGATTTGTAGTTTTGCCGGAAATCGAGATATACCATTTTTTACCATTAAAAACTCAACCCACCCACTTCCCGAACTTGGTTCGCCCGTAATTTATTTTTCCTTTCATTTTTATCATATTCACGTCCTTTTCCAATGGGTTTCATCCTACTATATGATTTTTTTTGTACTTTTTAATGTTTTTGAAGTCATCTTCACTGGTCTATATTTGCTTAGTAATTTCGAAATTTACTGAGTTAAATAATATGTTTAAATAATTTATGGTTCTATATACATATGTAGATGCAAAAATTCAAACAAAAAACTATCTATCTACTATTTATTTTTAGGCGCTTTCCTAAAATATAAAAATAAAATCCCGTTAGTTTGTGCAGGAAAAATATTTTTTCTGAGTTTCGTAGTTTTTACACAAATTTGCTTATTTTCAAAAAAAAGCCGAACTTTCAACATTAACTGCCAATTAAAAACTGTTGATGCTATTTATTAGAAATATCTTGTAAGTATTATTTCGATAAAGCAATATTTAAAAATTATGTTATAAGCTTCATTAAGAGGGAAAATATAGGGTAAAAGCGGGTGAGATGGCGCGGCGGGTGAGATGGCGCACTTTAAATATCTTTTACATTTATTGCTCTAAAAATGTACGAAAAATATTTTTAGCTTTCTTTAAATATTTTAAATCGAAGTAGCCAGTAATCGTGTCTCTTTCTGTGATACAAAAAATAAAAAAAAATTTCAAAGCAAATCATGTCATGATTTTTTTCGAATTTTTGTTCGCCCTTTTTTTTGTTTCGATATTTTGTGAGTCGTTGGCAGGGTTCGGACTTCAGTTTCAAAATTTCGAAGCAAATTTGAAAAAAAAGTGAAGTAGATCCAAAATTTCGGAAGTAGATTTTAAAATTAAACTTTCATAACATTTATTTACAAAAATTATTTTTTAACAAAATTATTTTTCTTTACTTTTTTTATTATGATCGTTTCCAAAAAAACCTTTCATATCTAGTGGTTGTAACGATACTTTGGGGCAAAACGGGTAATTCAGCATAATCTAACAAATTTTTGATCAGGAATTCTTCAAAATCATTCAAAATTACTTTGATAAACCTATTTATGTGTTGAATTCGAAGAATAGTTGACCTCCATTCATCTTTTGAGATTTCAGTTGAGCTTTATTTCTCAATGCCTCGACCAGATTTAAAATTGAAGTTAAATCCCTTTGTCTAAATTTATTATTTGAAAAATATTTTTCAATCAAGAAATAGAAGTAGATCCTGAAAAAGAGAAGTAGGGAAGTAGATTTTATTTTTTTCCCAAAATCGAAGTAAATCTACTTCGATCGAAGTAAAGTCCGAACCCTGGTCGTTGGGATCTTAGATGCCCTTGATATACCAATACATACAAGAGAGTAGAAGTTAAGCATTGCGTGTGAAATCTGAGCTCTAGTTCTATCTGCTTTTTATGGGTGCTTACGAATATAAGTTATGCGCAAAAAGGTGAGATGGCGCAGTTTTTTGCGGGTGAAATGGCGCATTCCCTACTAGAATTTTTTTATTGAGTATAGTTTTAAAATGTGCCATATCACCCTCAAAATATTTTTTTTAAGTAATTCAGCCAAGTTCAAATTTTATAAAAAAGACGACTAGTTGCAATCTATTATACAGCATGCATTGGTGCTTGACTCCTTCACATAGTTCAACCATTTGTGCAATGAATTTGGCAATAGAAACCTAAAACAAACTCATGCGCCATCTCACCCACCCTATAGGGGGAGATGGTTTTTTTTAACTTTTTTTGTATATTAATTTAAAACAAACAATACGATGGATATTGAATATAGAACATTTTTGCATTGTTAGAAATATGAAATGTGGTTTACTTTGAAAAATATGACAAAAACAAAAAAGGTATGCCATCTCACCCGCTTTTACCCTAGTTTGTAGAGCTTTTGTGGGATCTTTGTTGGTTTCTAACCGATATTTCACATTGGACTTTCAAAATCCAAAAACAATTGAAGTTCAAAAAGTTTGTTTTTAGAAATTTGATTTTCTAGTGTAGCTCAAAATTTATTTTTTGTAACTCAATTAGTTTTCTTGTTATTCAAGATTCCTCTGAAATGAGACAAAACCTCATATCGTGGGCACAAACGCCAAAACCACAAATCTGCAAAATTGTAGTTTTGAGAAAAACGGCTTCATAGTTTTGGAAATTCATGCAATTTTATGGGAACTCGTGGTACGGAAATTGACATTTTAGGCCTTTAGGCAACAGTTTGATGATTGGGGTCGAAGCAGTGGATAGAGGGACCGATAACAAGTTAAATGACGTGAAAATGTCCAAAAATGCAGATTAGCGGTTTTGGATTTGTGCCGACGATATGTAACCGTCAAAATTTTAAAAAGAGTTTCAGAACCTATATATTTTTTTTCTTTCCTTGAAACTGTTCCAAAATTTTCCTTTTAAAAATATCTATCATTAACAATCTGTCGGCACACGGGTGCGAATTTGGCAGGACAAAAATAAAAAAAATTACGATTTTTCAAAAAAGTGGTCACCAAGAAGTCTCTTTATAAGGGTGAAAATATTTTTTTTTCGGAATTGTGAATACAATATTCGAATTCCTCGAAATATTCTACATCAATTTCATACTTGATTCTCTATAAATTTTGTGACCGAAAAAAGTTCTAGCGACATGAAAAAGTATAAACCAAATTCGCACCCGTGTGCCTATCACGTCACAAAAAAGAGGTGTGTCTACAGAGGGTTAACAAGTAGCTACATTACGAAAATCGGTAGCAAAAAGTCACCCTACACAAAATTATAAATCACCAAATTAAGTGCTACATTTTTATGAAACTTTTAATTTTTTTTCCATTTACCGTCGCTAAATCAATTCAAAAATTCAAATAAATCGCAATCACATTTAATAATTTTATTTTAGCTGAGCATACAATTTTAAAAATCACAAAAAATTATGTACCTACGTAAGAAATACCTAACTCTCAGAAAAAATACCTAAATCAAAAAAAATATAAAAACGTCAACGCGCACCTAACATTACGCACATTTATGTTAATCCGATAAATCCAATGTCCGCAAGTCCATCAACGCCATCAACAAGAAAAATCTCTACATCAAATCAAATTCCAAGAGAAAATTCCAAAAAAATTAAAATAAAAATCATGATTTTTTGATTGATTCACTATAAAGTTCATCACTAATTATTTTTTTTTCCAAAAAAAAAAAACTATAAAACATGTTTCAACCCCGACTTCCTCTATTTTCCAATTGCACACTGCAAAAAAAAAAAACCGGAAAAATATCTGCTCTACACCGCCATCTCTTTCTGTTTTGTTTACAAAAAAAAAAAAAAATCAACAAAAAAAAACAACATGTCTTCACAATGGAAACGTCCCAACAGATACAGTAGCTAACGCGTGCAAGTGAGAAGGCCAATTGTTTTGAACTGTCATAAATCATCCCACCGTTTTGGATGCTGTGCTTGCTGCTGCTGCTGTTCAATTCCAATTCGAATGGTACAAAAATGCTATATTCCAGTCTCACTTTGCACACACTCTTCCCATTCAAAAAACTATCTCTCAATTCAATTTCAGAGTCAATAGATACTCTTTGAAATTTATAGATACTTTTTGTTCTTTAAGGAAACTTTATAAAGGGGAGAACTCTTCAAAGAGCAACAACTGTTTCCTTAAACCCTTATAGGAATTTGGAAACGAAACGGATTTATAAGAGAACCGTTTTACCGCACACTTCCACATCCGGCGGCCAAATGTATTGGTTTCAGTTGGTACAAAAAAAAAATTGTATCTATGTGTTGAACAACACACGCGCACAAAACACCGCCATTGCCCTGGAAGTTGTGTTAAGTTTTTGAGATATCTTGCCTTACCGCAAGGATTCTCTATCCACAGCCAACGAAGAGTTTTTCAGTCAACAACAGACCGTTATACAGTGATCATGTCCACAAAAGTTTTATTCGTATTCGTCTTTGTCGTCAGCGATTCCAATTCCAATTCCACAACAAAACAAAATTGTAATCTTCATCTGTCAGTGTGAGAGAGTCAGCGGAGCGGAGTGTAAAAACAAAGATACAAAAAGAAGAAAACAACAACAACAAAAAACTACCGAAGAGGGTTAATTAATATCTGGTTCAAGTCCCACACTGCGCGCCATATTCATAGATACACTCACCAGCACAAAGTATCTTTCTCATTCAGATAGATAGATAGACAGAAAAGACACAAGACAAGCAGCGGCTCTTCTTCTGCTGCTTCGGATCAATCAGAAAATTTTTGACGTGCCACACTCTTCTCGTTCTGGTGTTTTCGTTGTTGTGTTTTCGTGTTGTCGTTCGTTCGTTTCGTTTCGTTACTTGTATAGGGTGTATTAGCCCGTATCTTTGTATCTTTGTG
This sequence comes from Episyrphus balteatus, assembly GCF_945859705.1. Taxonomy (NCBI): domain Eukaryota; kingdom Metazoa; phylum Arthropoda; class Insecta; order Diptera; family Syrphidae; genus Episyrphus; species Episyrphus balteatus. Next base: position 2,507,265 of record NC_079137.1, on the reverse strand, counting down.
TGTTTGTTGTCAATGTGTGTAAAAGATACGATTTTGTGGAGTATCTACACAACAACTTCTGGCTGCTGTATGTCATTCCGTAGACATACGCGGTACGTTCGTTAGTCGAATTCATTCATTCATTCAGTATTTTCGGATTCTGTCAAACGAGACGTTGTATGTTGTGTTCGTCGTCACAAAAAGCAAAAAAAGAAGAAAAAAAAAATCAAAATCAAAGAAAAGCAAAAAAAAAAAAAAAATTATACATTCGTTTGTGCATCACCTTATAATTTTTAATTATTGGCCGCCGCCGCTAAGTGGAAAGAAAATTTATATTTTTCTTCTTATTGTTTTTTTTTTTTTTGTTTAGTTTTTCTGTCTTAAGAGGCGTTGACAAGAGATTTTCTCATCGTTTTTTTTGTGTTCTACGTTTTTTTGCATTTTGTTATAAATGCTAATTGGAATTTTGAAAAATTACTTCGCCTCACAAAAATTCATATCTAGTCAAAAAAAAAGTTGATGAAATAATTTAATTTTTTTTTCATAACAAAATAAAAAAAAAACTTAAAATTTAAATTAAAAAAAAAATAATAAATTATATATACGAAATCAAGACTGATTAAAAAAAAATAAAAAAAATAAACACCATAAAAAGCCAATATCTTAACCAATGTATACGTAAATTTTAAATAAATTTATATTTTTTTCGAACCTTCTATTTTAAATAAAAAAAAAAAAATAAAATAAAATTAATTAAAATTAACTTCAAGTTAAAAAAAAAATTAATAAACAAAACGAAGTATACGATCTTACATGCAATAAATACCTACAAAAAAATAAATAATAAATAAACACAAAACAAATTGTTTATATATTTTTTTCTCTTCGAAGAACTTAAATAATATATAAAATAATATTATCTAAATAAATAAAATTTAAAAATATTTAATAAAAAAAAAAAAAAATTAATAAGTGTTATTTAATAATGTGAATTAGTGTTAAAAAAATATAAGAAAATTATTTAAAAAAAAAAAATTGCAATTATAATAGTGATATAAGAAACAACAACAAAAATTTAAACAAAAAAATCAGTGATTTAAAATAAAATTATTTTAGTTGTGAACTCTAAAAGCTAAAAAATTAAATTAACTTAGAATTTTAAATAATTTAATAAAACAAAAAATAAATTCAACAAAATGTTACACGAAGCATTGATGTTAGAAATCTACAGACAAGCATTAAATGCTGGGTAAGTTTCATCACTTTTTTTTTTTTTTTAATCTTTATTGTAACTGGGAATTTGAATTATTTATTAAAAAAAAAAAAAAATAATTGAGGAGAAATGTTTGGAAGAAAAATCTTCAGTAAAAGAAAACAAATCATTAGTTTAATTTCTGTTTTATTCACTCCAATTTTTTTTATGGAAACAAAACAACACTTAGGTATTTTCTGAAAAAAAAGTCTATAAACTAAACATATTGGTCTTGATCAAATTCTAAACCGACTCAAATTATTTTACAAATGACAAAATTTTTTCTGATTTTAATTTTTTTTTTGTTCAGAAATTTTCGAAAAAAAAAAATATTTTGTTTGGAATCCTTGCTAAATCTACTAATTGGATTGAATTTCTTAAGTGACTCAAAGCTCCTAAATAAATATATACCTACTGAGGGAAAAAATAAATGTAAGTTGAAACGTCGTTCAAAGATGAACTAGGTACTTTGATTTATGTGACTTTAAGATACGAAACCATCAGTTTTAAAGATACCTTGCGCTCTCTTCGTCACAGTTTTTCTGGGCAAAATTATAGATTTAATTGGAACTACAATTATAATTGTATTATATTTGAAAAATTTACCCAACCTTACTTAACACTGAAAAACTAAGGTGTAATGAGTTTAAAATACAGCTAACTTATTTGTTCGTTTTTGTCTTTACAAATGTACTTACAGTTCAAAAAATAGTTTCTAAATACCGAAATAGTTATTATATACTCAAATTTTACGACCGTCTTCTGTAGAGTTTAAATTAAAAAATATATTTTGGAATTATAAACAGAAAATTATTAGGGTATATTCATAAACACTGTTTAAACTGATTTTAAGAAAAACTTGTATTACAATATACCTACCTAAAAACTCCAGGTTAAGCAAGACAACAATTATAAATACTCATGCGGCATGTCAAATTGTTTTCCATAAACAAAATTGTTAGTTAAATAAAGCTAATAGAAAAATATATGGTTTTAGATTCACCAAACAAAATTAAAGAAGAAAATTCCGAATAAACAAATAAATCGAACTTTAGCAAGAAGAAGATACAAAACAAAAATTTGTGTATTTTCTTGGTATATTCTTTGTGCCCTCCAAAACAAAGTAAAATGTGGTAAAAACAGCAACAAGTTAGATTATAAATTTGAAGGAGGTAAAGAATGGTTGTTTATTAATGCCATCGATTTCAAAAAAAGTAATGCAAAACAAATGAAATTTTCAACAAAAAAAAAATTGAAACTAATCCTTTGGTTAAAAACTTACAAAACCTGTCAAAAGTTCTTTCACTGGGGCTTTTACCTGGTAATAGCACCACCCGTAAATGAATAAATAGCATTTATACTTAAACTTAAAATGATTATGAATAAAAAAATGTAAGACACATATTTTTGAGAATTTTAACAAAGTTTGCCTTGTGAGGAGACAGTCGGAATTTTAGAAATTTAATTGTTTTTTTGAATGGTGAATTCAAATCAAAAGCTTAGCCATTTTCAAAATTGAGGCACAAATGAAAATTAATGAATTCTCAAATTGTGGTAACACTGGTCGGCAAAAAAAAACAAAAAAAGGCGGGATCAAGAACTCTGTAAGGTGATTTTAATAAACTTGAGTGTGCTGAATTCAAAACAGTTTACAGATTTTTTCCATCACGTCTAGTTTTTGAGCTCTGCTCATCACAATTTTAGCTAGAAAGTCCCAAAAACTAATTTTAAATTAAATGTTTTTTTGACATTTGATCTAAAAATATTATTTTTCCGAAATATTTTGCTATTTTTTCAACGGAATCTGGAGTCGAAAACTGAAATATACTTAAAATCTGCTTCAAAAACCATAAGTTACCTTAACCACCAAGATTTTGAGATATCATACATTTCTATACCAAATATCTTTTAGAAAAAAATAATTTTGAAAATAAAAATAAACGTATTTAAAACGATAAAATATAGCTTTTAAATATATTGCATATGTAGTTTTGCGAAAAAATATTTAACGGTGATGAAATTCAACTCCAAAAGTACCACAAAAACGCGTTTTTGACCTGTTAATATTTAAATATTTCGAAAACTTGACGTGCCAGTGAAATTTTGACTTCAGATTCGGAATTAGAACACAAAAATCCTATGGTTTGGTTCAAGCTCCATTTTCGTTGCCGACCAGTGTAATCAGTGTTTGAAGTAAGTTTATTTAATTTACTACCAAACTTTTAACCCCTTGTAACCCAACATCGTAAATTTTAAAATTAATAATGTAAATCGAAAGGGTTTTGGCTATAATAAAACACGTATTTTTTAAAAATTCAATAAATTCATTATTTGCTTAGTTATTTCGAAATTTATGCAGTAAAAAAAAAAGTTTAAATAATTTATTTTTGTATAAAAATGCAAAAATTCAAACAAAAAGCTATCTAATATTTATTTTTAGGCGCATTCCTAAAATACAAAAATAAAACCCTGTTAGTTTATGCACGAAAAATATTTTTTCTGAATTTCGTAGTTTTTACATAGATTTGCTTGTTTTCCAAAAAAGCCGAACTTTCAACATTAACTGCCAATTAAAAACTATTGGTGCTATTTATTAGAAATATGGCGCATTATTTCGATAAAGCAATTCTTAAAGATTATGTAAGAAGCTTTAAAAGAATAAAAATATGTTTTTTACAGCTTTTGGGCGATCTTTTTCGGTTTGTTACAGAAATGTCACATGGGGCTACAAGGGGTTAAAATAAGAAGATAAATCATGCTTTCTTATTGATTTTGATCAATCACAAAATTAAGTGCAACTTAATGGGATAATAGAAAGATAAAGAAGGATATGCAATATCAATAGCGAAAATAGCAACAAGTTGAATTTTGAAAGAAGAAAAATCGTGTAAATAAAATTACCTATTATTTAGAGTTCCTCAAGGAAGTCATATTAGTCCAATTCTGTTCGTTACCTCAATAGGTCACTTATATACATAGTTGGGTCCCGGATAATTGCAAATAGACTTCTGATGAGTTTTTGTTATTTAATGTTTCTTGGAAAGTTACTATAAATATAAAAAAATAACTTTATGATGCTCGTGGTATAACCGACTAATTATAATAATCTAGCTGTAGCTTGAAAAAAAGGATTATATTTTAAGGGACGAGCTGATAAAAAAATATATAGAAACTAATTTTTCAGGTTGAATTTTTGAGACAGGTTTAGGACGCTTTTCAAAGAAAAAAAAATTAAAACTAATCAAAACTGATGTTGTGCCATTTGATCAGGCCATCAGTCCGGACTTTTATTTTGAATTGGGTAATAAGCTTTACAACCGTATCGTCGTATTTTTGCATATATGTAGCTTGAAAGCGGATGGCGGTAGGTATCTTAATAAAGTAAAGGTATACTTAATTTACTTTAATTAAATGAACTATTAAATAATACAAACAAAAATTGCTTTGAAATACAAAAAAAACATAATTTATTCGAGTTCTCGTGTACTAATTTTTTTTGTACATATCTCTTCTTAAGCAAGAGTTTAATACAAAACAAAAAAAAAACCTTATCACTTAAACATTACAAAACAATAATAAACTCATAAAAAAGGTTTATTAAAAAAAAATTTATTTAAATATTTCCTGAACGGAAAAAAAACAAAAAAACAACCAAAACTAAGAAATGAAACAAACAAAATTAAAAATTATTATTATAACGACGCCAATGTGTCAAGAATTTAGATTGACATTTGATGTCCAATATTTTTATCAGTAATATGTCAAAAATATGATTATAAATTATTGCTTCAACAAAAAATCATAAAACAAAAAATCTCTTCCATGCAGACCTAAAGTAGGTACAGTAAAAAAAAAAAAAATGTGTGTTAAGTTAAAATTTATGATGGACCTCCAAAATAATGTTATACTCATTACGTACGTTACTTATCTCTAAAAATTTATTTCTTGAATTGCGTTAAAAGTAATAAATATTTAATGACATTAATCATTTTAATATTAAAATGGGATTTTTTTTTAAAGTATAATGACAATGATGATTATTAAAATTCAATAAAATTGCTTCCATGATAAATATTATGTGAGTTTGCAAAATTATGTCACGTGTGTTAAAAAATTAAAACAATTTCCAAATAAATAAGTTTCAAAAAACTTATTTGTAAATCATTTTCGTTGATTTCCACGGGTGTAAAGTTAGTTCTCACACTATTTAATAGCTGTTGACAACATTAAACAAAAACCAAGCCTGTTGCTCATTGTGACAGGTAATAAATATGTATTTTTTTTTCTTTTTTGTGTAATGTTAACTCTTGTTAAATGTATGTTAAACTTTGATATGCAAAACTTTATAATGAGAATGAGAAAAACTATTAGTATCAGTCTAGTCTACAGAAGTATAATCTTAAAATATCAAAGATTTATTTCCTTGAATTTCTTGATATCTTAAACTAGAACTGCGCCTAAGAAAAAAATAAATTATGTCACTGTAGTTTATGTTGAAGCAATATTTAATAGATAAATAATACAAGTATAAACTGATTAAATCAAGAACGAAGAATGAATTAGAGTATGTTCAGCTAAAAACTTTACAAACCACTTAAAGTGAAGTTTGAATTTATTAATTTATATTTTTATGGGTAATCCAATTGAAATGGTTAATGTTGAAAGTAGACAGAGATGACAGTTGAGGAACTGCAAACTCATAAGTCGTTATAGCAATGGGTCAAAAAACGAACTTTTTAGATTTTCATTTCAGTTGTATAATGATCTTATCTACAAACTTCCAAATGGATGCTTATAATATCATTTTCTTTGTAAACTTATGTGTTATCATTATGTGGGTACAAGTTCTTCGACGAGGACTTTTCAAAAAAAAATTGTCTGTTTTTATTGTCACATCACAACAATTGTGGAACGAAAAAACAAAAGATGACCCTTTCAGTTTTGATCTGTTTTAATTTTTTAAACTTAAGTAAGATTGTTAGTCATGGAAAAATAAGAACGTTTAACAAGTTGGACCCTTTATAAAAAGGTACTTATTAGTTCTACAGGAAGCTTAAACGTAGCCTTACCGAAGCTTTGAGATTTGACAGATAGATTTGTCCAATAGAAACAACAAAGCACCATTCGGCCATCTTAACATCTTGATCTATAAAATCAAAAACCTTATCACTCTTAATATCAGAAATGTCAGTACTAGATTATTCAATGTCAAAACCAAAAAAAAAAAAAAAAACAAACATTAAACTTGGTTATTTCTTTCAAGCTTCGTTACCAAGAGATTTTCAAGTCTTATCGAAAAACTCGACACAGTTGTTATAGAAGCTGTTAACCAAGTCTTTTCTAAGATCAAACTTCCCTTAACTTCTATAAGTTCACTAAGCTAAGCTTATCCCAAGAACTTTCTTCGGCTAAGTTTTTTTAAAAGTATTTAAGGGGGGAAAACCCTCTGGAATTTTTTAATTTTTGCATTATTAATTTTTTGCCTAAAAAAGTTATTTATCAACCGAAGAAACTATTTTAGTGGTCTTAGCCTTCAATGAAGCCTCAAAAGTCCCCAGATAGTCCTGAAACCCATGCGTTACGAGCCTACCACAGTACAAAAATGAAAACTTTAAACGAATTTTTCTCGAAACACGTGAAATAAAGTGCAAATTACTCATTAACTCATTGGTCATTGCATGAACCTAAAAGTTCAATATAATTTTCACAATAAATATTTTTTTTAACAATTTGTTTATAAAAAAACATTGTGTTTTTTTGTTTTTTTAGTCTCTAATTTTTATTTTAGACTTTTTTCCGCTAAATTTAGGTTCATGCAATGCGTATAAATATATTTTAATGGAAACAAATTTCTCTTTTGATTATAAATAATTATAATTAACTGGACCTGGGCATTGCACGGCGCAAACGCGAGGCATCAACTTTGAACTGCTGTAGAGCCACCATTTTGTTTTTTTATTACTTCAAAAAAATTGTGTTAACACTTCATGATTTCAATAATATCATGTATTTTCCCAAATTTAAATTAATGCTTTCGGTTTTCCAAAAAAAATTCTTGAAAAACCCGTCGTCCAGAGGGATTTCCCCCCTTAAACAATTTACTAGAAGTTTTTAAACAAGCTCGAACTTATATAAGCAATTTATTTCTTAAGCAAGCTGTATACAAGCTCTATAGAAGCTAAAACCTGCTAGATTTTATTTTATAAAAGCTCTTGTGTTAGTTGGGTTAGGTTATTAGTATTAATTTTGAAGATATTTCCAAACAAAAAAAAATCTGAGCCTTATTTGGGGCTAAATTGTATAGGTACAGGTACCTCTTTTTGGTCCCTTCTTAAATTTTGACCTTATTACCTATACCTAAAAGATTTAAAAGTCAATGAGTTTTTAATACTATTGACACATTGTAGTAAGGTAAACTTGTATCAACCTCGATTTTCCTTTCTTACTAATCTTTATTATAATGACAGAATACTTTATTAATGATTCAATAATTGTGGTTAAAAAAAAAACTGAGTGTTGGAAAACATGACAAGACGAATGTGATTGCAAAAAAAATCCCATCATATAATCAAATCATATCAGAGACAGTGATCAATCACCGTATCACCCCAATGATCATTTCTCAAGCTAAGCTTCTAAATTACTATCTATTACATTCATCTGCTCTGCTGTGTGAGATGTGTTCAAACAAAACCACCCAAGTCAGGTTTCAATTTCAAAATCAATGATTTTGTTTTGTTGTCGCTTGTGATTACCTTTCCATCATTATATTGATGCTTGATAGATTGTTAAAATCAATGATTAAACAATAACTTTTCGAATCGTAGCGCATACAAATCGATTATATATGTAAATCAAATTATACTCTATAGAGGTTTTATACAAGTTAAAAATAATTAAGAACTGAATTTATCCATTTGATATTAATAATTCAAATTTGATGTGTATCCAGAGTAAGTTTATAGATATAGCTTTCAAGTCGGTCTTAATGGTTAGGGTGTATGATTACATATACCTACATTGCCTGTTTGTATAGTCTTCATGTTTACACCTTTGAGACAGGTTTTTTTTTTTTTTTTTGCCTTCTTATCATTTTTGTTTCAGGTAGCTTATAGGTATTCTTATAGTTTTACCTGTAGCTTGAGCTATTAGATTACATTTTATTAGGCTTTTTGCTTTTGAATTGCATATTGATATATAATATGACGTGATCAGTGAGTAGAATTTTTTTTTTTTTTTTTTTTTTTGAAAAGTGCTTTTTGAGTGCAACACAAATAATTAACTCGGCACATAAAGAGGTGCAAATGATTATTATATATTTTGTACCTACTTGAGAATTTGTATTTAAGATAAGCATACATGGCAGTTGGAAGCAAATAGTTTTGATAAAAAAAATAAATTATAAACATGTTTAAATGTTTAAATAGTTACTAATAGTTGGGGTTAAGCTTTTTGAAGTTTTCCAGTAAAACACTTTGGTATTTATAAATCGATCGAAAAATGATATCACGCATCAATTAATTTGTCATATATGAGTCAAGCACTTAGAATTCAAGTGAAAAATAAATGAATGAATATTTTTTTCAAATATACTCAAAGTTTACATTTTTTGTAAATTTTTTGGTAGATCACTGTTGGCAATCATTTTATTTAAATGGAGATTTCCGAATTTTGGCGTATTTAAAACTAGTTTGTTAATCGATATTTAACCTAAACATTACCATATCATAATTTTTCTATACAAAATATAGATAAATTACAATTAGTATTGCAGTAAAAAATCCGCTAAAACTATAAAAGTTCTTTGAAAAATTGCGAATTTTGGTAAATATATTTAGGACTATAAAAGATCGTTGCTTTGTTACAAAAAAAAATCAAAAAACTATCACAGTGTAATATTGACGCCTTTTACAGTAAACGATTAGGTACCTAATTAAGTAAACTATTTCAAATCTATCTGGTATTTTATCGATATTTTGTATGGAAATATTTTTCTATTAACGTTTAACCTAAAAAATTCTGGTCATCTAAAAATATGCAAAAATCGATCATTTTTGAAAATCGGTTTTTTTCCCGTAACCCTAATTTCGAAAAATTAGTTTGTGAAACTAATTTCATAAACTAAATTCACTAATGTTAAAGCAACATGATAATTCTTATGTCATTGTAGAAGTTCTCTAATTTTGTATCTTTGTTGTTGTACCTCCTAACGATATTTATTTACCTTGCCTTAGCGAGCCGAGAAATTAATTTTTTAAAAAAGTTCCAAATGCCTAACGAAAAACATGGGACAAATCCTCTTATAACAAGAAACAATGAAAACAACCCCTCTCACTGAGAACTATTGTTGGACTTATAAGCAAGGGAAATTTTTTTAAATTTTCTTACGGAATGATGGTTTCTTAAAATTATAATAACTCGGCTCGTGTGGGTCGTAGAGAGCTAATTTTTTTTTTTAATTGTAGATAATTTAAAGGACTACAACAGCAATTTATTTTTTTAGCCAATACTTGCACCGTTTAAAAAATAATAAGGCAAGAGTTTGCTAAACAAAAAAACGTATTTGACTTAATATTACTTATTTTTTATTTGTTTCAACAAAAATAATGTGCACCAAATCGATAGAAAATGTTGTAACGAACAATTAATAGCTTTATTTTTTGTCGTAGGACACTCTGAAGCCGAGTTATTCCCAAAAAACGATATTTTTGGGTGTTTTCGCACCGGTTTTGCATGCTGATGATAAAGAGCTGTTTTTTTTCTTCAGGACATGAATAGGGCTACAAAATAGATTAGAAAAATGTCAATCATGAAATAAGCTTTTTTCGAAATAACGACAAAAATGTGTTTTTTAACAACAAGAATTTGACTTTAAATGGCTGCCATTTTGTATTTACTCACTCAAATACAATGAAATTACATACCTACAACGATAGAAAATATTATAAGGAAGAGAATGTATGTTTATTTTTTGGTCTACGACAATCTGGAGCAAAGATATTAGCTTAGAGGTAAAATATCCCAAAAAATGCATTTTTGTGAATAACTCGGCTAAAAAGAATGATCAGGTGGTGAGAAATTGGGTTTAAGCCTTTTAAATATACCCCTATCGATCCATGAAATAAAAACTGACAGTGCCTCTCTGCGCAAGGTCAAATGACGCTTTGACTGGAGTATAAACATTGTATAGATGGAGACGCAATTAAATCTTGTTAAAGTCTCAGCAAGATGTTTCATGGTATCAATTTTCTTAGCTCAGTTTCGGTTAGCAAGCTCTCAAGATGTCTTATATGAAATCAAGCTTCTGTGGCAAATTTTGGTAAGGAGCATCCCAACAACTGTTTCCCTGCATCTAATAGGTTCTTTTTTTGGATTAGTCGATTAGGTACCGTACTGTCAGGGTTTGATAGATTTATCCCCGAGTCGAAATACCGCACTTTACTTGTCCGTAAAATAGCACTTTGCTTCTCCTTCGTATTGATTTAACAGTGGATTTATTTTGGTATTCTTCGGTTTCCAAATTTTGTCTTAATAACGAATTTTGTACCTTTTTCCCTTAGATTATCCCCAGGAGGACATATGGTCTCAATTTGCTTGGTTTCTGGAGGTGTAATTGAGCTCCTTTCAGCTTTACCGCAATTGACTTTTCTCCGACTTGAGCTCCGCTATGAGCTTTCCGGTTTTCCGGCCTTTCCGCTTTCTAGAGTGAGCGGATTCCACTGCCAATTCGAAGAGTGTGCCAAATCCACTTCCACATATTCACATAATATGTACGTCTTCGTATAGGTTATAGATTCAATAGATTCCTGACCCATTCTTTAAGAAAGTCATCTATTTACAACCTATATGGTTCTATTAAAAATAATAAAAAATGGTGACCATAACCTTGCCTCTTATAAATCATCAGTGGCCTATAGATAACCGAAATCAAGCATCATTGAATGCTTTTAGTTGAAAGTTGATGGACCGTCCAAACAACATGCGTTCTGTTATCATGTTATTCGTTATTCCTCTTTGCCGTTTTGTCTTGTATGTCTTGTGTTACATAAGCCAATGGCCTTAATTACCAGTGTTGCAGTGCTTTTAGTCTGCTAGAAATATCTAAGAAATATCATGATCGCCTGATCAAATCTTCTTTTCACAGGTAAAACCGTTCCCTCCTTAATAAGACCTTGTATTCATTCTTGTTACTTGATTTGGTTGAGTTCCTTTGCTTGTTCTTCACGTGCCACAAAAATTTTCCAAATTTAGTTTTTAATACAAGAAAATTGTCGCAATCAGAAATAATTTCTTTTTGCACAAAATTGCATTCAATTCAATTTTTCAATTTTTTCGCTGTAACATCCCACAAGTTTGCTAACAATAAAATTTCTGTAGAATTAAAACCGCATAAGCTCAATATTTTAACTTCCCTATTTTTAATTTTGAAAATAAAAATAAAATGATAACATTTGAAATGCTTTTCACAATCGTTTTCTATTCGTGTTCTTCTATTAAAGAAGTTTATGTTCAAACATTTTTGTATGTAGTTAATTTTAGTGCAAAACTGTCAGAAATCAAAACTTTATATTCCACGTTTTCTAATTCGCGAAAAAAAAATTACCACGTTCCACACTTCCACAGTCATTTACACCAGCTTGAATATGGAGCTACACAAAAATCGAAAAAAAAAACCTAAAACTAAAGAATAAAACCTGTGGAACGTATTGTTGAATGATTTTTTTAAATACATCATTTCTATTCGAACTGGGTAGATACTAAATTTTGTGACAAAACAAAAGTAACCCAGTGATCCTCTTTCATCAAATAAATCAATATACTGACATTTTCATTTCACCGTCGGCAAAACCCATAAATGACCAAAATTTCAAATAATCAAAATTTCCTAAAAATATTTCTTAATTGAAATTGTTAAATCATTATTTGTTTAAAAATAGTAGAATACTTTTCTAAATATATGCAAATTCTTCAAGACAAAACTTAATAACACTAATACAGTCATTATCTCAAACAAAAGCATACAAAACCCCGATAATCTCATAGTCCAATGAATAAAATAAAAATAAAAAAATCCATAAATTTTCATAAATTATATTAATGTCGAAGCAATTATGTGGCTTTTGCACAAACTAAAACAAAAAAAAAAAAAGTCAAATACAAATTGTTATTTTAAATTCTCGAGATTCATCTTTATGAATCTCTGACTGATGATTCCACAAATAAAAAAAAAAAAAAAAAAAAAACAAAAGCCATGCCATGAAGCCACTGCTTCGATATCAATCAAGCTATATAGATTCCAATGGAATTAAAAAAAAAGATACATTAATTTAACATTGTAGATACATATTTAAAGTCAATGTAAATATGAGAATATGTGTGATGGTGGTAATTATTAAATACTTTAAGTTTATTATGGTAATTGTTGTTGTAGAATGTACTTATGATTGACGTTTCAATTGTCATTAAGTCAAACTAACTTAGTACCAACTCTTGAAAGTATACATATAGTATCTTTATATTTAAGATAGAAAAAAAAGAGATAAGATTCTGTATGTAAATTGGAGTGAGTGGGATAGGGTTGCATTTCAGATTGGCGCTATAAAACTGAGTGATATGTGCCCAGTGTAAAAAATAGGAGGAGGGGGGGGGATTTTGAAGGGGATAAATTAGCGGAGGAGTTAATCGTGACTAATTGTGTGCGATCAAAGGAAATGGTGTTGAAGTATAAATATGACGTTAACATCGCGTTTTTATACAGAAAATAAAACCGGGTTGAGGTTGTTTTATTTATAACTTGAAGTGAGTGGGATTGTTTTTTTTTTTTTTTCATTTTTAGTTGCTTAAAAGGAAAGGAAAGTGTGAAACAATTTTATTGAAATAAGATCAAACTTTAAGGGGAGTGACCTCAAAATTGATTGCCTTTGATAGACTTGCCAGGCTTTTATGGAAGATTAAGAATTATGACTTTGCTAAATAAGAATAGTATACGCCTTCTCTGAAGTGCAAAAAGAATACGTTCCACAGTAATTTTTCATGCATTATCTTCATAGGAAACAAAAATTTTTAAAATATAATTTATTTGTTCAAAACGCCATGCCATTTTTCGAGAGATATTTCAAGCTAAGAAACAAGATTTGCCAAACTTTAGAATACGTTCCACAACTTACTTCTTCATATTTTTTATCACCAAACTAAAGAAGTCTTAAAACAGGCATGAAATCGATTTTTGTTTCAAAATTGTTTGCCTTTAGCTTTGAAATAAAATATACTCAAGTCTACGTAAGAATACGTTCCACAAAACAAAATAGATTTAATGAAAATAAATAGAAAAAAAAATTTGGCACAAGCACAAAATAGAACTAAATGAAAATATTTCACTCCACAAACTCTTCATTCTACATCAATTGTTTTGGAAAGGAATTGATCGTTTTAGTTGCAAAACAGGTTCCACAATTATTTTCTAAGACTTTTTTTTCCATATCAATGAAAAAGTTTTAAGGGGTGGAAAATTTTGTACAAGATAAAATTATTTGATTGGAAATTTTAGGTTCCACATCATCCAAGAATATATTCCACAATTGTTCCCATATTTTTCTTACTAAATCGAGACATAGAATTTCTTTAAATATATTAATTATTTAAAGAAATTCTTAATAAGGTTTAAGCTTACAAAAGTGGCACACATGAGCTCTCTCGTAAAATCAGAAACAAATACGTTCCACAACGTGTTAGCGCAATTAATAGCGTGTGGAATGTAAATCTGAAAATGACAAGTGAATATTTCTTATGAATATTTTAATTGTACATCAACTTTTTACTAGAACTAAGCTTAAAAAGACTTATATTTCCCAAAAAAATTAATATTTCCAAACCCACAGATAACTAATTTTATTTTTTTTTTCTTCTTCTATTTTCAGTGCTCTTCCCAATCCACGTCCCCGATCAACTGAATCGGCAAATTCCAGTGAACGTTGCCCGTCGCACGATTCAACGTCATCCGCCGAAAATGGCAGTGCCAGTGGCAATGCCTCCAATATGCATCCAATTTCCCCAAACTCTGCATTTCCAACAATGATTCCACCCTCGCCAAATAGCAATTCATCATCCCACCATCATCATCACCTGCAGCAACAACAACACCACCATCAGCAGCAACAACAACAACACCACCAGCAACAACATCATCATCAACAACCACCACCGTCCATGGAAGCATACCTGCATATGGTTGCAGCTGCAGCTCAACAATACGCCCAATTTCCACTTGTCGGTGGTGGCCGAATGCCAATGCCAATACCACCAGCAGCCACAGCTGATCCACACTTTAAGCTGCCACCACAAGCATCGCCAACTGCATCCAGCATCAAATCCGAAGCATTGGACTTTCGAACAAACTTCAAGCGATCCTCATCGGATGATGAAGAAGATGAAGTAGATGATCCGGAAGAAATGGAAGATATCCAAGAAGATGGTAATCCACTTGATTTGTCAACCAGCTCGCGCAAACGAAGTGCCGATGAAGATCAAGATTCACCCGCTCAAATTGCACATCAAACCAAAAAGTTGTACAAAGGTACACCACCGCCAACAACGCCACCAGCACCAGTTACACCATCATCAGCTCCTTTAATGCCAACCGTTAATCCATACCTTGCAGCTGTTGCGGCAGCAAACATATTCCAAAACGGTCCATTCCCGTCGGGTGGCTGGAATGGCAAGAATGACTTGGTCATTGATCCAACAAGTTGCTTGGAAAAAATGACGGATCTCGTGAAGGGACCTCGCAAAGAGAAATCTCCCCGCCAACAAACTCCAGTGCCACCAGCTCCACCAGCAGCTGCTCCCATTCCATCAGGTGAAGGTGTAATGGCTTCGAAAGGGCGACACAATATATGGCAGTCGCATTGGCAGAATAAAGGCGTCGCAAGTAGTGTGTTCCGTTGCGTTTGGTGCAAACAAAGTTTTGCAACTCTCGAGGCCCTTACAACCCACATGAAAGACAGCAAACATTGTGGCGTCAATGTTCCTCCTTTCAGCAATCTTCCAAATACTGAACGGCCCCCGCAACAGCCTCAGATGCAAAATCATCAGCAAATGCGAAAGCCTTCTTCGCAACAACCAATGCAATCTAAGTCGAACTATAGTAATTATTCAAACCGGGATCCCAACACTCCATTGCCAAGAAAACTCGTCCGAGGGCAGAACGTCTGGCTGGGTAAAGGCGTCGAGCAAGCTATGCAGATTCTCAAGTGCATGCGATGCGGGGAGAGCTTCCGATCACTGGGCGAGATGACCAAACACATGCAGGAAACTCAGCATTATACGAATATTTTGTCCCAGGAACAAACAATTTCCATGAAGTCTTCGGGAAATAATCTCGGGGGAGATGGAAAAGATGCCATGAGTTCGGAGGAAAGTCGCACTTTGAGTGCAGTACTAACCTGCAAAGTTTGCGATAAAGCATTCTCATCTCTGGGAGACCTTAGCAATCATATGGCCAAAAACAATCACTACGCTGAACCTCTGATGCAATCTATGTCTGGAGCTGGAGCTGCAGGACGCAAGCGTCAAGTTCAGAAGAAACGTGAAAAGTCTCTGCCAGTTCGGAAACTGCTCGAAATGAAAGGTGCAGCTGCCGCACATGCTGATGCAGTTGATGCCATGGAGGCCAAGATGAACCGAAATGAAAAAATGGAAGCTGCGATGTTTGCCGAACGCATGCGCCAGTACATTTGTGGGGTTAAAGCCGAAACAGGCGCTGAAGAGATCAATAAGTCCCCAATCATGCTGAAAAAGTCCCCGGAGCAAGAGGTCAAGAACGGTACAGCAAAGCCGGGCTCATCATCTGTCCTCAGTGCAATTGAACAGATGTTCACTACAAGCTTTGACACTCCCACACGCCATAATAACGCTCCACAACCAGTGAATGCAACCAACAAGAATACATCGCCAGTTGCATCGAGCATCCTTAAACGTCTGGGAATTGATGAAACCGTCGATTATAACAAACCTCTTATGGACATTCAAGATCCCTACTATCACCATTATGCTCGCTATACCAGCAGCGAACGCAGCGCCAGTGAGTGCAGCGCCGACAACCATGAAGTTCCCAAAGCCAAAGCTCGATCTGAAACTCCGGAAAAGCCAGAGCCGAATCTTCTTCCGATCAAAAAAGAAGAACCGGAAGAGAAGGAGAACTCCGAAGAAGAAGACAGACATGAAGAGAAGCCCAAAATTCCATCACAAGCTTCGACTCCAAATGGAGAGCTTAATCTATCGACCACCGATAGAAATCATGAAGCTAGTCCTAAGGCAGCTGCTAGTCCAGAAAGCAATCGATCTGGAACACCAAAATCTCCAGCCTCTAGCCAGAAGTCATTCGGCGGTGATGGTGAGAAGAAATATCCAAGTGACAGCTTAAACGCTCTATCCTCGATGTTTGATTCGTTGAGCAGTGTCGGAAGTGGTCGATCCCAACAGCAGCAACAACAACAACAACAACAACAACAACAGCAACAAATTGTCAAATCTGAGGAATCACTATCGGCGGCTTCAAACTCTTTGGCCGCCCTCCGACAATTCTGCGATCAAAAAGAGAAAACCGCATAAAATTTCGACAAATCATTCAAACCATCAATAACGTCGACATCGCTACGGTCGATAAGTTTAGCTTTGGAATCCGGTCGCCATATCGGCGACCGCAGTAAAGACTCGTTGCCAGAGTCTAAAGATGCTACGGAACGGGCCATCACAAATCGGTGTAATGCGGTCGCCGGATTGGCAGCCGGGCATCATAATATTAATCATCGCTATCGCCTTCGTCATCGTAAAAGCAGCAGCATCATTGACCAACATCAACAAGAAGAGGTGATGATGCATCAGCCAAACGAATTGGGACGGCGAAAGCGACCGGGCTGATTTGAGGAGCGGTAGAGAAAAGTTTAAAAAAACAAAATAATAACAAAAAAAAAAAAAACATAAGCAACTTCGCCGCACGGGAACAAATTCAATGAGGTGAGTTGAGAATTCAATTATACATAATTTATTATTCTATATTTATATAGTCTAGACTTATTTTATAACTTTCAAAGCTTTTATAAGGAAAAATCTAATAATTTTTTTTGTGTTTTCTTATTTTCTTTCCAGGAATCTTCCTAGAAATTCGCCTGATATTGAGATACAAGCACAAATTCTTACAAAATAACAAAAAAAACAAATTACTATGAACTGGATCTTTGAAAACCCAAAACATAAACCGAAAAAAACTACTTTCACAATAAATCTTTTTGATGAAAATGAAGAACTTCAAGCCAAGACGATGTGTTGAATTCCTGAACCAATGGATCTTACGAATGTATGGAACTTTATGGATTCTTGGAGAAACAACCAAAATTGAAGTCAACTTTGGGCTGCTGAAGAAGAAACAACATGATGCAGCCTCAGCCCTTTTTAGGGCTCCAAATGCTTCATTAAAGAGATACAAACTTAAATTACACTAAAAAAAAAACAAGGGTTAAGGGTTGTTGAAGTAGGGGTGGGGGGGGGGGGAGTAAAAAACAAAAAAAGCAAGTTTGGGATAGAAAAAATCGGTAACTTGGCCTCGTACAAAGTTTGGATTTTCACCTTTTGGGAGAGCTTTAAAAAACCTCTCTTTTGATGTGTGGTATAGAACTTTTAAAAATTGCAGTTTTAAGAGCATCACTTGATATTTGATAGGCCAGGTTATTTCTAACTGTTAGTAGTTGTACACGAATACTATTATTTGTGATGTGATTTTGTTATTTTTTACCGACTTCCAAAAAGGAGGAGGTATTCAATTCGCCTGTATTTTTTTTTTTTTATGTTTGTTACCTCATAACTTTGGACTGAGTGAACCAATTTTGATAATTCTTTTTGTATTGGAAAGGTGGTGGCTGCAATGTGGTCCCATTTCACATTTCGTTCAGTTAAAGCCATAGGAACTATTAGAAAAACCATAAAACCCAGTTTTGATCAATTGAAGCCGGTTTTGTTTTTTGATAAAAAAGATTATTTAGAAGTTAGTTAGAACTTACTGTCTTGAGCTATTTTTTCTCAGAAAAAGAATGACATTTTTGTAAGAAAGGTGTTTGGGGCTTAAACGGTTGAGTGAAAATTAAGTAAAAAAAAAAACAAACATTGGGTATTTGGAAAGGATTTGAATTTGATATTTCAAATAAAGAGGCCTATTAAGACGAACATAAAAATATATTTTTTTGTCTCAAAAACGTGTGGTTTGGCCACCATTTTGAAAAATGCGTTTTTGTTATTTTCTCGGCTCCTGTTTATGGTAGAATGGATTTTTTTGTCTTGTTTTGTAGAAGAACGTATTCTTAAATTTTTTTATCAAATAATTTTTTTTTGTAAAGTTTCTCTATAAAAAGTTATTGACGAAAACATGTAAAATTTTCGGTGATGATCGTGATTTTTACACTTTTCTTCAGTTAAGGTTCATCTAAGCGAAATAGTTCTTATAACAACATTGATACAACTCTAAATTTCCCACATTTTGGTATATTAAGTTTTCTTGTACGTCCAAAACTATTTCATGTATAACCTGACGAAACCAATATTTTGGTTGGCTACAATGATAATTCTGGTGAAAAAAATTAAACTTTTTTTTTGCAGAAGAAACAAAATTTATACTTTTCTGAATTTTTTTGGGGTGCTGATTTTGAATCCGAAGTCAGAAAAATGTATTGGCCTTAGTTTTTGAAATATATTAGCGTTATAAAACGCAAAAAAACGTAATTTTTTAGTTTTTAAGATTGAGCTATAATGTGTAGCAATTTATTTCAGAATTATTTGTAATAGTGTCTGTAAGAACTGCTTTTCTTCTTCCAAAAACTGTTTAAATCTTTTTGATATCTCTTTTATTGACTGAGATATCTTAAGTTTAAGCTTATCTATAAGATTAATTTGAGTTAGTCTTTGGCTTTGTAGATCTTTGTAGATTTTAAGAGCTGCCTCTATATAAATTTTAAAGAAATTTGGTTGAGGTTGGGGAAGAGCTGACATTTGGAGCAAATTTTTTTTTTGAAAAAAAAATTTTTTTTTTTATTTGACTTTTTTTGGAAAAAATAAAAATGCAGTTTTATTGCAATAGCTTTGAATATTACGTCTGCAAAGTTTAATCAAAATCGTTAGAGCCGTTTTCGAGATATTTGGTTTAAATAAAAAAAAATTGTATGGGAGGTACACTTTCTAATCGAGATATAAAAAAAAAAAAAAAACTTTCAGAATTCCATAAAAATCACAAATTTTTTTTTTTGGTGCGGGCACTTAAATATACTTTTCTATAGGTTTTTGATGTGCTGAACTCGAATCTGAAGTCAGAAATATCCTATCAGCTCCCGTTTTTAAAATATTATCGTTTTGACTTATTTTGACTTATTACATGTTTTGACTTATTTTGGAGCAAACAAGATTTTCCCCACATGAACCAAAATATACTTTTCTGAAGGTTTCCCGTGTGCTGAACTTGAATCCGAAGTCAAAAATATACTAGCAGGTCACGTTTTTGAAATATTTTTGTTAGAAAATGCAAAAAACGTTTTTTTAGTACTTTTGGTGCTATGCCTTAATTTGAAGAATTTTTTTTAATATGAATCATAACGGTTTCTATAAGAAATATTTTCGTTCTTTCAAGACCCGTTTAAATCTTTGCAATATCTTTTTTATTGCGCGAGATATCTTAAAATGAAGTAAGTGTGTTTGGCTTAATTTATCAAAAAAGGAGATGAAAATGTGATACATTACAATAAGCCATAAAACTGACGATATCTCGAACCATAAAAGAGATATCGAAAAGATTTAAAGAATTCTTGAAAGAAGGAAAATTGTTCTTACAGAAACCGTAATAAATTGTATTTAAAAAAAATTTCTTCACATAAAAGCATAACCTCAAAAGTAGTTATGTTTGCATCTTCTAACGGTAATATTTCAAAAAACGGGAGCTGATAGGATGTTTTTGACTTCAGATTCGAGTTCAGCACACCAAAAACCTTTAGAAAAGTATATCTTGGTCTCGGCACCAAAAACGTTGTTGACTTGTGTCATCTGTACCAAATTTAAAGAAAATCCATCCACGAAACCAATACTTGCCCTGTTGAGCAAGTAAAAAAGTGGAAAAGGTAGGTAAATGATCCAGATTTTAAGATAAAGTGGAAAAACTGAATTAAAACAACATTACCAGCGATGTCTTTTAGACTTTGGATTTTATTAAAAAAAAAAAAAAAAAAAAATCATTGTGATATTAAAGCTGGGTTACAATAATGGGGTTCCATGTTCACCGCATTAAAAATGTTTCATTTTTTATCGACGCAATAATCTGGGAATTACTTTCATTAATAAGAACAAAAATCTGGTATTGTTGGCTATGTTTTTTTTTTAAATAGAGTTTAGTAAGAGTCATCCATTTTTTTTTTTTTTTTACAGTACCTATTTAAATTAATCGCACACTACCTGTGTTTTAAGAGTTCGAGAGCATGAATTATCCTGTGAAAATTAGAGGTTCAGGGTCATAAGTCTACAGGCCAACAGTCCATCGCCATAGTGAATTATTATTGAAAAGTTATTGGCAAAAATTCATTGAAAGCCATTTTTGACCAAATTGGGTGTGTTGTTAGTCCATTATATTATTATTATATTTATTATGTGGACTTAAATACTCCCAAGTTATGGACTTTTGGCTTCTGGACTTTATACTTTGCACCAAAATTAGAATCTTAATTTTAATGAAGATTCCATAGATCGAAAATAACAAACCTTTAAAACTATTGAAAGACGAAAATTTGTTCAATATTTCGAGGGGAACCAACGGATGCTAGGGCCCCACGAAAATTTATATAGTAAAAAACCCCTTTATATCTATAAATATAAGATATAACTCATTAATTCGATCTCAAAGAAACTCTTGATTTTCAATTGTAAACAGAGCTTAAAGAGACCTTTCTTTTGATGTCTCTCTCGTTGGATTTCGAGTAAATTTTAAAGAGGCCTCCGGACAAAAGTTCGAACTCAGATTCGTATCTACTTTTCCGCTGAGAAATTATAATTCTTATACAATGCAACAAATTTCTCAGATACTCATCATACTTCTTTTTTTCTCTTACTTCCAACTTGTTTATGTTCCAACTTCCAACAAAAAAAGGGTTATCTTCGAAAAAACAACCCTGGTGGTAAATCGATGAACTAAAATTAGCCGTTAACAGAATGTAACGACGTTTTAATAAAAAAATAGAGTTTCATTAATTGTGTTATTTTGCAATAATAAGTAGCTTTTTGATTAATTTTTTTTTTGTCGGATCAGTTAAAAGAAGGTATTTTGTCATTTGGGGGAAATTATATTGCTTTTTTCATACAACTACACATTTAAAAATGCATGAGAAAATGAGCAATTTTGATGTTTTTCATGAAATGATTATTCAAAAATAGGGTCAAAAATGAAAAATCCGCTCAGACCATGTTCTAATTTTATTCATTACCTTCAAATTGACATATCGTCGCCCTAGTATTGGAGTGCCGTATACGCCAAATTGCATTTTTTGAACTAGGTATGCAGTCGTATGTTTTCGAAGTTGCTCTTTTCAAATCTGCTATCCGTTTTTTTCTATCTTTTTTCGTTGCCGAGATATTCACTATTGTTTTGACAAAAACAAGAAATTTTGGCATTTACGTCAAATTTTTCATGCAATGCAAGAAAATTTTGAGAATTGTTTTGACGTACGTTATGTTTTTTTTTGACGTACGTGTATATGAATAAAAGAAACTTCTGATTTTCATGGCGTATACGGCAAACTCATTTTGGACAAAAATTTAAATATTTTGAAAACTTAACGAATTGCAGATGTCCAATAATATGTATATAAAAGACACATTTTAATTATATATCATACTAAAATATCAAAAAATACCAGCGGTTAGTTCTTTCGCAATTATCTTCCGAACATTTAAATGCGATTTCCCAAGAATGTAAAAATGGCGTATGCGGCACTTCAATACTAGGGCGACGATATATCGTCGCTGTTGTTCTAACACCTCGTAACCCACAAAAGGCGATTTTAGACTAATGATGCAATTATATTGTTGAAAAAAATCCGGATGTAATAGAAAAGACCCTGTTTGCCTAGCATCGATATTGTCAGAGATACGCTTAATCAAAACCAGATCATTTGTATTGATTCTCATACATTTCATACTTAGTTTTTTGGCTCTCCTGAAAAATAGACTTTTCTGGGTTACGAGGTATTAGAACTACAGCGACGATATATCATATGTGTTTTCCACTTCAGTTTCTCATAAACTATGCAAGAAAAAAGTTGTTTTCGGCTATTTTCAAAAACTGTTACTGAAATATTAATATAAGGTATGAACAAAATTTAAAAATTTAAAATGTGGCTAGACCATGTTTTAGATTAAATGTCAATCTTTCATTAGCAAATTAGTTTTTTGCAATAAGTGTTCTGTGGACCTCACAAACTCTGCAGAAAATTTCAGAATTTCTTGTTTTTCTCAAAATTTTGTCCGGAGGCCTTAAAAAGGGATTTTTTCTCTCGAAAATCAAAAAAAAAAAATTTGAAATTGTTTTAGATAAATCGATAGGCGTGTTTATTGTGAACTCGTATCTGTAAACCAAAACTTGTTTTGAGATTTTGGTCAAAAGATATCGTCTTCGGAATGAAAAAAAGATATCGGAATGAAAAAACAAGTTTGGTTGGAAATATCTCAGGAACTAGATTTCCAAGACACTTCTGGTTTTCAGTAAGAGTTAAGAGTTTATTTGTTTCATTTTTTTATTGTTTTGTTTTTTTCCAGCAAAAATTACTGTTGGATCATAAGTTATTACTTTGTAAAGTTCAATTACTTAAATCTTTATATTTATCAGCTTAACCCAGTGTCTTGAAATTTCAATTTGTGAATTTTCCTTCCCAAAAACCACTTATTCATTACAAGAAAAGAAAATCAAATATAAACCAATTTTTATCGTCATCTCTTTTATTCGATACAAGAAAAAAAAAATATAATCGAATAACTCGTAACTTAAAACTCAAAAAATGCTTCGATCACGACTTCACCCACGGCTACCCAGAAGCTACCGAAATCGAAAAATCCACAAAAATTTGTATCTTCTCTAAGAGAAAAAAAAAAAAAAAATGACCAAAAGTAAATTACCCAGCACAAAACACAGTTTAGTGTAGCGAAACTATAATAGATACCGCTGCTGGTTTACAGCAACAAAAACAACAACAACAACGAAGTTGGAAGGAAATCCAACAGCAGCAATATAGTTGAGCGCATCCTTCCAAGCGCAACCAGCATCATTTAATTTGTAATCGATTGTGGTGTTCAGCGGCAACGATGGCGGCACGGCCAGCAGTGGCGGTGGCTGTGAATTCATTTCGGGAGCCACCACCACCACCACCACTACCAAACCAGCACCACCTCCCATCTATATTATACAAGCAAAAGATATTTTTTCCTATGCACTTTCCTCCTTCGCACTGACTGCTTCTGCTCCTGCTGCTGCTCCATTATCCTCGAACTGAATCTTGGCCATAAATAGCCTCGGTATATTGGTAGTACCAGGGCAGAACATATTACCAAATCGTGACTAGGTCCACGAAAACTGATACAGGTCCGCGACCGACCAATCGACAACTTCTACAACAACAACAACAGCAAACGAACAACAAAATATCTTCTTCTTCTTCTGCTTTGGCAAAAGCAAAAATGTTTCGATGATGATGCATCGATGGAATTCCACTATGCTCCAGCTTCGCTTATAGAAGTCCTATAGCACAGTCGAAGTCATCGTCATCGTAGAGTCGTCCAAGTCGTCGACTTTCTGTCCGTCTGTCCATATCTAGGTATCTATTATTGCTGCTACCTAATTCTATACTTTGTGTCCTCCTAAATGTGTGTAAAGATACAAAAAACTACCAGAACGCTTTGTTTTAGTTTATTTTTTTTTTTTTTTTGTTATTTTCTTATGTTTCACCGAATTTAACAAATTAAGCGACCGAGCAAGAGGAACAACCAGCGGCAGGCATCCTGAAGAAAAATAGAGAAAAATCGTGAAAAGCGCCATTCTCTTGGTATAATCCCGCAGTGAAAAGACAACAACGACTACGACGAGGACAATCGAATAAAATGTATCTATTACAATTTGTTCATTTTTTGTGTACAGTTTTTGAGAATGAAAAGTATATAGATGAATTTGCACAGGGACGTATTTTGCGACACTAAAAATAGACGAAAAAATACTGGATAAAAAAAAATCCTACTAACATCAGACCGCAATCCAATTTAGAAAATATTGACTTTCAAAGTTGTAATATTAAATAATTGCGAATTAGCATTATTTTCTGAATTTGCAGTGTTAAAAAAAAAAAACACTTAAATATAACAATTGTTGTGCAATTTCGAATCTAAAGTCCATCTTGATCACAAGTTCCCAAATTCAATAAAATTGGAATACAAAATTTTCAATTTAAATTTTGCAGTATTTTCTTTACCTACTTCCAGTATTTTTTAAAAACAAAATTAGAATCTCACCGCAACCCGACTTAATATCAAAATTTTTTTGACATTGAATTGAGAATTTACGATACTTTCTTAAACTGTATTTTTTAAAACATCAAAATGTTTGGGTTGGGTACGATTGACCGCATTTTAAAATCGCATCTTAAAATCTCGCATTATGAAATCTTTTTTATCGAAATCTCGCAATTTAAAAATCTCGTTTACCGAAATCTCGCAACATTCAAATCTCGCAAACTAAAATCTCGAAATTTATAATCTCGCATTGAAATAAAATATTTATTAATTCGCGCGCGCGAATAAATTAATAAATATTTTATTTCAATGCGAGATTATAAACCTACATGATATTGCTAGCTAAAGAAAGCCCAGAACCTCCCTCTTCTGTTTTTTCGTTTTGTTTTGAAGAGATAAATAAAAAAGGAAAAGGTTTGTTAACTGTCAGGCGCCTATGCCAGTTTTTTATAGTATTTAGGGTCAACTGTTGAATGTTGGAGTCAAAAGGACTTAATGCATGTAAATTTGTTGTATTCCACCTTCTCTTTTCATTTAATCTGTTGCTTATACATTTTGCTGCCAAAAAAGCAATTTAAATTTAAGATACTTTACGCTCTAAACTAATTCTTCTAATGCGAGATTTTGATATAGCAAGAATTTAATGATTTTTTCTAAAATGCGAGATTTTAATATGCAGGATTTTGAAAATGCGAGATTTTGTTATGTGAGATGTTAAAAATGCGAAATTTTGCTTTGCGTGATTTTTGCAAAAATGCGAGATTTTGTTATAAGAGATTTTAGTTTGCGATCAATCGTACCGCTCCCAAAATGTTTTGAGTGTGCAGTAGTTTGAAATTCAGAAATTACGACTTGCATAATTTGAAAAAAAAAAAAAAATTATCAAGGATATTTTGAGCTAAGAATCCAGGGAAGAATTTGTAGTGTTTTAAAATGGATACAGACATGAGATTATTATGACAGCTAAGTAAAAGCACATCTTAATCTTTTTTATGGAAAACATTATGGGATATAAAATAAATTTAAAATATGTTTCAAAAATCTGAAGAGTTAAGTACGAAAACTGTTATTTTTTAATTTGTCCAAATTCAAAAAATGGTTTTATTTTTAGTTACAGCTCTGAGAAATAAAAAATGGATTAAATTATGTAAAAGAGCACATAATCTACACATGCTATGAAAATTTGTTTAGATAACACTGACCATTTGATGAAAATAGACAAAAAACTATATTTTCTATGCATACCACTCTTTTAAGCGTTGTTTTTTGTTTGTTTGTTTTTTTTTTTTTTTAACGACAACTTAAAAAAACAAAAAAATGTTTTCATATAGAAGAGCACTATATCTAACAGTTTTTCAAAGACTACTTTTCGATAGAACTCATCGTTTAAGAGTAAATAGGCAAAAAACCCATATTTTCGACTGACACATTTGAAAACCACAATAGGGTAGGATGGTATAAGAGTGCGCGGTTGATAAGAGTGCGCAAAGCGATTTTCTACGGTTTGAAAGGGAATATAAGACTGAATTATTTTGGAAAGATCTAAGTGTCTGTCTGTCTAAGATCTGCTGTCAAAATTTCATGTAAATGTGTTTGTAAACAGAGGTGCTAGTTAAGTTTAAGTTTTGTAGCACTTTTTTTTCCAATTTTTCTTGCCAAACAAATTAAATTTTCCGCTTAACAACAAAAAATAACAATAAACAAAGTATGGGACATTGAAAAGTCGACAAAAAGAAAAATTTAAGGAACACGTAAGATTGGTCATAAAGTGCATTGTGCAATACATATCACAACAAAAACATTACTGTTAAAAAAGGAGCCAAGTTCTCCTATGTTGAAATTATGCTGGCACAAAAAGTACTGAGATGTAAAAGTGTACCAAGTTCTAAAGTTTGGGTTCAAATTCGTATCAATAAAATTTTGATTGTTCTCTTGACAATTTTTCTTTTAATTTCCGATTTTTAAAGTTATTTCAAAAATTGCCAAGTAAACAATCAAAATTTTATTGATACGAATTTGAACCCAAACTTTAGAACTTGGTACACTTTTACATCTCAGTACTTTTTGTGCCAGCATAATTTCAACATAGGAGAACTTGGCTCCTTTTTTAACAGTAATGTTTTTGTTGTGATTTCACTACTTTTTGCAAGGTAAGGCTGTAGAATTGAAAATCTCTATATTTGATGAAAATTCAGCGAAAATGGGCGGTTGCCACGCCCCCTGGCTGAAATTCTCAAATTTAAAATTTTTTCCTTTGTATAAACTACCAACTCTACCATTCTACCAAATTTCAAGATTCTAAGATAATCAGAAGAAGAAGAAAATTTAGCGGAAATGGGCGGTTGCCACGCCCCCTGACTGAAATTCTCAAATTTCAATTTTTTTCCTTTGTATAAACTACCAACTCTACCATTCTACCAAATTTCAAGATTCTAAGATAATCAGAAGTGCTATATAATATTTGATGAAAATTCAGCGGAAATGGGCGGATGCCACGCCCCCTGAATTGAAAATCTCAAATTTTCGATTTTTTCCTTTGTATACACCACAAGTCCTATCACCGTGTAAAATTTCAAGTTTCTACGATAACGGGAAGTTCTCCATAATTTTGATGATCTGTCAGTGAGTGAATCAGTCAGTCAGTCAGTCAGTCAGTCAGTTACGGTTTTTGAGATTTTCGAAGCCCTATATCTCAGAAACTACTCATCGTAGCAAGCTGAAATTTTGTGAGGAGTTTTGTTTTGACCAGCTTAACAATGAAGAGAGTTTGAAATTTCTAGTATCTTTAGTGTGGAAGTTAGAGGGGGGTCGAAAATGGCCTGAGTTGTTTCCTGTAAATAAGGGTGTAGTGCCAAAGTTGCTAGAGAACTTGGCTGGGCACTACCGTGCCCCTTGATATATTCTTCGATTACATGTCTGGACGTGTAAGAGTGCGCACCATGATGATGTATAAGAGTGCGCGGGTTAAAAGAGCAGTAAATGCTATCCAAGGCTTCAAAATAACTGGCATTTGTTCATATACCAGCAAACAGCAGCTACAAAAAGCAATTCCAACCAAAAAGAAACCAAATACAAGTTTTACAAAAACAAGCGAATGAAAGTAACTAGGAAACATTGAAATTTTCTCGGAACCAATAATTATTATTATAATCGAAGACTAAATTGATTGTTCCTCATGCAAGGAGTGATGGGTTGAAAAATACTCTGTTTATTTAAAGATAGGCAGTTTTATTTGCGACTTTTGTGCGAACTTACACCTGTACGCAGCTGCGCACTCTTACACAATAGTGTGTATAAGAGTGCGCAAATGACCTAATGTGGTATTTTGTTTATAACTATTGAATTAATACATTTTTGTTACTTACCAGTTTTAAGTTTTTTTCGTTGCTTTGATTATAAACTAAAAACTATATATAAAAAAAGTAGTTAAATTCTTTTTGTTATTGTTTTATTTGGTGTTTTGTCTAAAATGCGCATTCTAATACCACCTTACCCTATCTTTAATCGACATTTCAATGCCCTGTACCAATTGTAAGCTCTATGCGAACTATTTCTGGGTTTACTTACCCCCATTTTTATGTTTATTTTGTCTGGACTAGTAATGACTTTCAGGATCTATAAACTAAGAATAATTATGAATTTGCAGTATTTCCTGAATATGCAGTATATTTAAAAGAAAAACTGAACTTTAATAAATTATTTGCAATTACAAAGTGCATTTTTACTTTTTTTACAGTAGATACTTCATGGTAGAATAAATAAAACTACAATATTTTAAATCTTGAATTACCAGTAGTTTGAAAAATTTTAATTTATAAATTAAAACTATACATTCCAGAAAAATTAAATTCAATTGGCTGTAAGGCTTTGAGAATTCATCATTATGAATTTGCAGTTTTTCCCGAATTTGCACTGAGCTGAGGCCAATTTGTTTAGTTTGAAGCCTCTTGAATAAAAATCCTGCAGACTACTATGGAAGGTTGGGGTCGAAATTCTGTATGTTGCAAAATTCTGTATTCAAAATACTGTATGCCAAAATACTGTATGTCAAAATTCTGCATGTGGAAAATGCTGTACGAACAAAATTCTGAAAGTCAAAATTCTGTATAGCAAAATTCTGGTTGGTCAAAATACTGTATTGCAAAATTCTGTACATCAAAATTCTGCATTTCAAAATTCTGTAAGAATGCTGTAAAAAATATCGTTTTTACGTTAATAATTATGTTTTGTATAAAATTACAACTTTACTGTCAATAATTTAAAGTTACTATTTAGTGTTTTTTTATCAAAGGAAATTTCTTTAAAAATACTGTAATGAAAATACAGTATTTTGCCGTACAGAATTTTACAAAACAGAATTTTGCAAGTCAGTATTTTGTTCATACAGAATTTTGTCGTACAGAATTTTGACAAGCAGAATTATGACCCGCTCCCTACTATGGTACATCTGAAGTATTTTTCAATAAAGAATTCTTTGCCGCTTAATACAAAGGGGTTAAGTCATAAATGATAGTTTGCCAGAAAATGCGAAGTTGAGCTAATGGATGAATTTTTGAGCATTGTTCTTCTTATTTTTATAAAAAAGAGTTCTAAATTTATTTTTTTGATACCAAATAAAAGGGAAAAAAGAGGTTATTCTTACTTCATCGAATTCCGAAAAGTGCAATTTTGTGACTTAACCCCTTTGTACCCGGCGGCAAAGAATTATGAGTCCAAAAAAAACAAATTTGGAATCTTACAAAGTTATTATCGATTTGCAGAAGACCAATAACTATGCAGAATTTTCTTAATTTGCAGTATTTTGACGAATGGAATTACTATGTAGGTACATAAATACATTTTCGATCACAAAATTATGCATCGAACTAGACATTTTTGCAAAGCAGAATTATTTATTGGCAGTATTTTAATGAGTAGTATTTAACATTAAAAGTATATTAATAAGAAATAAAAATAATTCCACAAAGTTCTTGGAACTTTTTCGTGAATTCAAATTTTACAGAATTTTGCAAGCTCAACTTTGCACTAAGGCCCCTTCAACACTCCATCCTACCAAGTCATGAGTTCATTTTTTTTTTTTTTTTTTGAGAACCTCTCTCTTCCATCTATGGAGACAATAAAATAAAATCCAGCTCCTTTCGCGCGCATCCTAGAAAAGACGACCCAAAGGAAATATCATCGATTCGCAATCAGCAAAGCACGCGCTCACATAAAGTATCTAAGCTGTACGTACAGTCGACTTGAAGTTGGGTTTGAAGTTGGAAGAAAAATCTTATAGATATCTACTACTAACTTGCCGCTGGTGTTTCTGCTGCTGTGCTTGCCAATGAAAATTATTGTCAATGCAAGGCCAAGACAATGCAAGATGAGAACAAAAATAATAAAAAAAAAAAAAAAAAAAAAAATAGCAACAAATAACCATGAAAACGAGGAATGTCCTCTTCTATAAAACCAAAAGATACAATAAGCTAGTATTTTTGTATCTTATTGTATCTATTGCATATAGATACATTTATATATCATTATACCAAGAGGAAGAGCTGCAATTGCACTTTTGCACTTTCCGGTGCACTATCCCAAAGCCATATCCTGGTGTAGTTTCAATGCTAATTTTTTGTCATCGCGTATTTTTGAGATGCTTTTTCTTCTTCTTCTCTTCTTTATCCGCATCATCATCATCATACCCAAATACCAATAGTTTCCATCCATCGCATCGCAAACTATAGGTAGTATAAAAGTTGATTTTACAGATAAAGTTGGAAGAATTTATTTTACAATATGGCGGCGGGGATGCGGATGCCATATCATTCCGCTTGCAAAATTGAAGTTGGCAAAAAAAAAAAATGCAAAGTAACAAAAAAATTGGATCATCCATAAGATGAACAAAGCGCATCCATCCATATTGCTTGTTGGTTGACTTTTTCTCGATTTAGCATTGGTTTATATCGATTTAATATTGTGGGGATTTGGTGGGGCTTCAATCTTTTGAAAAACAATAAAAAAGGGAGCCTCCTATCCTGATCTTGATTGAAGACAATGCGGTTAATCAAGAAAAAGGGAGGAGATTGTCAATGTGATTTTTGTTGCAAATAAGAGCTTCGCAAAGTTGCATTTTACATTCTATTTGGTTTAGCAACAAAAAGTTAAAAGTAGGTACATATAATAAAAATCAATTTGCAAAGTTGCGAAAGCTTTTCGATAACAATTCAAAATTAATCTAAGCCGCAGCGTTTACATAATAAGCAATACATTCTTACAATTTGTTTGTCTCTTCGCATTTGCTGCGAAATAAGAATTCGTGTTAAGCAAAGTTAACGAAAATTCTAATAATTAGTTTTGTTGCGAAATTTACAAACATGCGAAGCATGTAAAATTCGTTTATCGAAAAAAGCATTAAAAAAAAAAACAAGGAATTAACTTGTTCTTGCTTGCGAAAGTATACAATACTGCGAGCTTAAACTAAAATAGTAGAAACATTAAGAAATCAAAGTTAAATAAGTTGAAGTAGACAATTTATTGCGTTACTATGAGAAACATGATTAACGATACAAAATTATTTATAATAAATGTTTATCCTCCTGTTATAATTCGGGCAGGCTTTTGCGAAGTTACTATGCTTAAAGATTATTACTTTGCGAAATCTTACATAAACTTGCGAAATGAGTTTTGAATGAAAGTAGAATATTGCAAGTATACACTAGAACCCCAGATACATTTGCGAACCAAAGTTTAATTCATTTTGGTACCAAAACAACATATTGCGTTATGAATGCAATGCAAAACAAGATGAACGCTAAGCAATAAGGCAATAAAGATTCATTCTCATATTACAATTCTAAAAAGTCTTGCGAAGCTTCACATACTTACCTAAGCTTTGCGAAATTAGTATTGCTAACTTAAATTAAAACTACAGAAATGTTTGCGAAGCCAAATTAAATTAGTTTTGATAAACAAAGAGGTTCCTTCAAAAAAAGCAAATGCTAAAATGGGGAATGCTTTTGCGAAATTATGATGCTGCGAAATTAGCACTTTGCGAAGTTTATACATGTAAAGAAAAATGTAAACTTGAACTTATGGTTACAAAATTACATAGTTTCTAAGAACCTACGTCAGGTTATCCATTTTAAAGGTAAACGGTCATTGGGCAAAACCTTTCTGTCCGAGTGCATACATATTTCGCATTGACCAACTGTCCATTGGTTAAATCGTCCGTCCGTCGGTCGTGCGTAAGATCGTTCGCAATTGATATCAAACCTCGATGCAGTAGCAATTGGAATTTAACTTTTAACAACAAAAATTGGGATGAAAATTGATTTCCAGTGGCGAATCCCGCGAATTAATTGCACACTTCCCCAACAGAAGCAATATCTGAATTGGCATTACCATCACCAAACACCACATAGGAATATACAATCGCAAAGCATAGCACATTCTCGCATTCACATTCGCACAGCAGCCGTCCGTCGTAACTAAAGACGAAGTCCAAGTCCAAGTCGCACCGAGATAGTAATCATCACTTAATTAAACATTCGGATGCGTTTTTTCTCAAGTTTTTCAGCTTCTTTTGTTGTGATGTTTTTTGTGTTTTTTGTTTTGATCTTGAGAATGCGCATCTTATTAAAAAAGACACTCCAAGGAGACGGAGACGATACACGGATATTTTGGAGAGATGGTGATAATTCCCACTGTGAATCGTGGACACAAGGACCAGAAAACGCAACAAAAAAAAAAAAAACATCTCACATGGCATTGACAGTAATAAGTAGCAAAAAAAAGCGAGGTCGTCTTCGATTTGAGTGTGGGTGAGAGATGAGGACGAAGAGTGGGAGAATATGGCCACTACCTGTTCCATCATCTCATCGAGGAACAATCGGGCTTCAGACTTCATTGATCTCTTTCAATAAATTATGCCGCGTTGTCGTCGAACGTCTTCGATGTTCTGTGAGTTATGCACCTTACTTTTGCTGGACGCGTTCGTTTCGTTTCGTTACATTTCATCGGCTCATTCAAAACCGCATTATTTTTTTGTTGCTGGGAAGTCACAAACGAAATATACAAAAAAAAAAAAAAATAAAACGATAACGAAGACAACTGGGATATCGTTTCATTCTTCGTCGATCACCAGGAGCAACAACAAACGACCATATGTGAAGGTATAAGCCAAAAGGTACTGCACCATCACACAAAGGACGATGCCGAAAAATCGTGCTATACTGTCGCTATTGTGTCTGCTGATGGACGACATTGCAAACTTTTTAACCAAGAGGATTTTGCTCGATGAAAAGGAATCTTCAATGTATGGCGATATACTGGCCTGATGGAATTGGATTTCTGCAGAAAGATATTGAAGGGCTTGATATCATTTTATTTATTTTTTGTCAGCTTCTAGATAATGTTAAATTCTTTGGAGATTCTTTTTTATTTTAACTGACATTGATTGGATTGGGTTGGACTTTATCGAAGTGGTTTTTTTTTTTTTTGTACGGAGAATCTTAGGATTTTTGTAGAGTGTGGAATTTTTGATTGTGATAAATGTGGATCACTTATTAGACTTAATCTGGGTTTTTGAAGTTATAATAATATGCATTTTAGGCTACAAAGCATGGATATGGCTATAAAAATGATTATGATAGTGCTTCAAATCATGGGTTTCAATACTTCCAGCAGACAACAATGTCATCAATCAAATAATATCCTAATTTATTGAGCTATCCTGTCCTCAAAAATTTTGTATGAGTCAGAAATCTATTTCAAAAGTCATTCCTCGGTTTGATGAAATGCGAAATTTTTGCAACGAAATCAACCAATTTCAGTGAATTTTTTTTTGATTTAGAACTATTTAGTAATACATACAAATTAAAAATAAACAAAACTTTCAAAAATTTAACCTTTTGCTTTAAATTAATACCTATTTTGTAAAGTTACCAAAAGAGCATACCTACCAGTTTTTTTTTTTTTTTTTTTTTTGAGAAAATCTTGAAATTTTTTTCTATTTCTAGAAAATATTTTCTTATGGATTTTTCGTAAAATTGTTTTTAGTTTTTTTTTTTTAAATTTACCCAGAAATACAAACAAATTAAATAGCATATATTACATACTTAAATGAATATAAAAGATTTTCTTTAATTTTACTTTTTCTTAACATTTCTTATAAAATGTTTTCATTTATAAAAACAAAGTTTTAACATACTAATCTTCTTTTACCATGATAAATACAAACTTGTATTTGCAACCAAGTAGGGCATGTTATTTATTCTGCCTGAAGAATTCGTTATCCAGAAGTCACACTAAGCCAGCCAGGAATTGAACGTATGCCTATATTTTAATGCTATTTTGAAGTCAAACTGTAGTCTATGTCAAAAAAATATTTTAAAAATAAAATATACTTTTCCAATATTTTAGTACCTACCTAGTAGTTGTTGAAGATTTTGAAAAGAAAAAGCATTTAAGCATTTTTTTATCACAGGCTAGAAAGGTAGAAATAAGATTTTCTGAAACAATTACTTTTAATTAACCTAATAACTTAACTTTCAAATATTGCATTCAAAAATTTGTGTATAAATCAAAAATTTTAATTTTTTTAATTTTTTTTTGAAATTTTTGCCGTTTTTATACCTTTAAATTTATTTTTTTCGAACTACAAAAGATATGTTTAATAATTATTCAACTAAAAAATGACATCAAAAAAGTTGCAAACAAGAAAGGGTAAAGTATTTAATAATATTTATTTAATATAAAAACGGCAAAAATTTCAAAAAAGATATAAAAAAAATTAAAATTTTTGATTTATACACAAATTTTTGAATGCAATATTTGAAAAGAATTAAAAACCAATAAAACTGCATTTAAAATTATGTGATAGGTGAAAGCAAAAACTACGAAAACAGCTAATAGTTTCAAAAACCGAAATAAAATATAAAAAAAAATTTTAACGGGAAATTTTGAATGTAATCTTTTAAAGGAACTATTTTCCAACCAGAATCAACAAACATTTTAAAAATAGATGATTTAACTCGAGAGAAAAAAAATTTTATGTATAAGTTAAAAATTTCCCATACAAATTTGTATGGGGAAAGTATGGCCTTAGAGGCACGGGTTAATCTTCTTCTTCTTTTTCCTTTTTCTCGGCGCTGTTATGATCTCGATGTCGAGGGGATCATAACCTTCCCACGTTACTGCTTCACACTAGTGATCCGCCTGTGGGGTTCGCCGGGTTGACCTCAGAAATCGGCGGCAAGCCTTCCGGTTTTGTATTGTTCCATTTCTGAGGCCAACTGAATGCTGGTGTTTTTGCATTTGCTTGTACCAGGAGTTTTTAGGCCTACCTTTCTTTTTATTTCGTGTTGGAACGTTATATGATATTGCTTTTTTGACGGGGTTCTCAGGATCTCTCCTTTGAACATGGCAATACCAACTGAGTCGGTCGTGTTCAATTTTTTGGGAGATGGTGTTTTTAACATGAAGGCTTCCTCGGATCTTCGTACTTCTAATTCTATCAAGCTTTGTTACTCCTGCTGTCATGCGAAGCATCTTCATCTCAGCTGCCGTTAACTTACTCTCATACTTTTTGTACATTGTCCAACATTGTGAACCGTATGTGAGTGCTGGACGCACAACTGCGGTGTAGAGCCTTCCTTTCAGCTTAGGGGGCATTTTTCGATCACAGAAGATAGCAGAATTTTCCCGCCACTTCATCCACCCTACGCTTACGCGATGATTGATATCGTCATCACAAGTACCTTCGTTATTTATCATAGACCCCAGATATTTAAACTTTTCACACTTGGGAAGCACTACACCATTCGAATAAATGTCAGGAATAGGCCTGTGTGGATCAGAAAATGGGCAGCATAGGTATTCTGTCTTTTTCGCGCTTATGCGGTACCCACTACCTTCTAGAACATCCACCCATACATCAAGTGCTCGTTGCAGGGATATCGGGTCTTCACTTATGATGGCTCCATCGTCAGCAAAGAATAACTGATGAACTTTTGGGTCCGTCACTTTGCCTTCGAGCAGGTAATCAAGAACGGTAATAAAGAGCAGAGGACTCAAGACGCTTCCCTGGTGTACACCTACTGTGATTTCGAATTCTTCGGTGACTCCAGCTGCACATCTTACTTTAGTAACTGCTCCATCATACATGTCCATAATTATCCGCACATAGGTTTCCGGAACTCCTCGTTGTCTGAGGGCCACCCATATCAGATCTCGTGGTTGTCGATCGAATGCTTTTTCAAAATCAACCAATACCACATGCAAATCCTCCAAGGAATCTCGATGTTTTTCCATAATGATTCTTATACTCTGGATTGCATCTGTGGTTGATTTACCCGCAACAAACCCGCACTGGTCATCAGATAGCCTTATTATTTTTCGCAGTCGGCTACCCAAGACTCGCTCAACGATCTTCATGGTGTGTGACATCAGCTTAATCGAACGGTAATTATCACACGGGTTAATGACCTCCAAAAAATTTGTTTTTGCTAAATTCCCCGTATTTAGGCCCTAAACTTTCGATCTGGGGAGTGTCACCCCCGAAAACATCACTTTGGGAAATAACGGACACCCTACTATACATACTTTATTTGTAAGTACTTTATCAAAGTTCTATTCACAGTTGGATTTGTCTTCTAATCCTATCCATTATGTCATTTAAATGAAAACTTAAACACAATTTATTTGTCACTTTAAAAAAAATTCAATTAAAAAAAAAATGTATTTTTTTATCTATCCAAAAATCATTTTTATAAAAACTTTCCTTTATTTTAACGTTGAGGTAGCCAAAGTGTTTTTTCTTCAAAAAATTTCATAAAAATCAATACTAAATAATATTTATTAATAGCATATTATTCAATTCTATTTGGTTTGGTTGCTGAATTTGTAACAATATCTTATTATGTAAAAGTGGGTCACTGTGGCGTATGCGTATCATTTTTTTCCTTAATTTTTATTTTCTTTTATTTGAGCCGTTTACAAGCAAATCAGAAACCAAGAATTTGGTTCTATTAGTAGATACCATCAAAAAAGATTCAAAAAATATTTTTTTAATTTCCAAAGTACGTTATTTGCCTCTGTAAACGTAGAAGTTAGTCGTTTTTGAGAAAAAATACTTTGATTATAATTTTTCGTTATTTGTAATAAATAAACTTGTTTTCGATTTTTTAACAATAGGTACTAGAATTTGTATTATTGATTTGAATGCACGTTAATCTTTTCATCAGGCAAGTTAGAACCAGAATTTTCCTACTAAATTCTTATTCAAGTTTCTAAATTTTTAATTACAGAAATAGATAGGTACTAGCTACTACACCTTAGTAATTAATGGTTGCAAAATCATTTTTGCTGAAAAATGACTTATACAATGCAATGTTTGCCTACTTTAACTATTAAAAAAACGGTACACTCTCAAAAATTGCAAAACAAAACTCTTTGTCCATCATCATCCTTGCACCATTATTATAATGGAAGCAGTCCCACCAGCAGAGTCTGTAGGAGGAGTAAACCTTGACGAAGAACCTTGCGTTCCCTATCACAATGACATGTCAACATAGCAGCACACTATACCTAGCAGCAGCAGCAGTCTCTCTAAACCAAACACACCAGTCAACATCGTTTTACCGCCAACATCACTACCAGCCAGAGAAGCATCATCACAAGCAGCAGGAGCCGAGCCACCAACAAAAAAAACCCATCAGGGCCAGAGCCAAAAACAACCAAGGAGCACTTCCAGATTCCAATGGCAGTCAACTCAACTCTTTTGCTTTTGACGAGCAGAACAATGGAAAGGGGTGGAACTGCTTTTTGCCCTACGTCTTCTTTTTTTTTTTTTATTTCGCTCATCTTCTTCCTTTTTATTGTGAGTGTGTGTGTGTTTGTGTCAGTTTTGTTTGCTTGTGTAAGTTTTTTAAGTGCACCAACCACCTCGCTTCCTTTTTGATGGATTTTATTCTGACAGTTTTGTGATGGCATTGGGAAGCGCAAAAAAGGAGCAACAACAACACGAGACGGACGACAACGACAAGAGAGAACTCTAAGCCAAAGCAAAATCAACACAAAAAGAGTCATCAACAACAACACAATACAGTACAACAGGCAGGAGTGTATAAGAAAACAAACGAAAAAAAAAAAGGAAGAAAGGGATGTGAATGGTTGACTTGACGTATACAAAAATGAGGATGTGTTTTGTGTGTTTTTCCTTTTTTTGGCTTCAACTTGGGCTTCGCTTTGGTATCAGAGTATCGGTATAGAAGAGGTATGCTCTGGCTCTCTCGCGTCACCATCATCCATTGTGGGTCGAACCGAACCACCCGAGTTCCGTTGCAGACAAAATGGCGGAAATCTATTTAATTTTACTTTGCAACGACTCTATGAAGAAACAAGTGGCAAAGAAATTAACAACAACAACAAAAGGAAAAAGAGAAAATTGTGGAAAATTCAAATCCACTTGACATCTTAAGCAAATGATTTGGCCCATTAGCAGCAGAAGGGATCAAAAAGAAGATACGCTACGACGACGATGCATTTGTTAGGATCCACACACATAACATAGATCCCACAGGAGATGCCAGAGAAGTGCGTCAAGTATTTTCTTCTTCTTCTTTTTCTTTTTCGTATGTAAAAAGATACTTTTTTTTTTGTGTGAGTTTTGTCTGTCTGTCTGGCTTGGTGGTTGTTTGTTTTTGTTGTTGTTATTTTCACCCGCCGACTGTCTGTCGAGACTGATAATTTAATTAACAATTTCCTCGGGCAATTAATCTTGTGACCCAATCAAATGAAGATGCACCGCATCGCATCGTTCTCATGGATTTGCTGGTGCTGGTGCATTTGCTTTAGCGCGATATCTCAATTTCTTTCTCTTGGAGGGTTTTTTCTATAACTTTTTTTTTTTTTTTTCTTTCATTTTTTTTTTTTTGTTCCCAGAGAAGACGACCGACGAATAGGACAACAGACATGGTTAAGGAGATTGGAGATCTATCTGGATGCGCACTCCACTGATGATGATGATGATGCAAGGGAAATTAACTCTAAAAAAGTCTATAAGCGAAATAAGTATAAGGGAAGAGAAAATAATTACGTCTTGAAAAATTAGCCTGTCACTCTGACTCTTTTTTGAGCATTAAGCATTTTGTTCTTGCCCTTTTTTTTTTAGTTTTTTATCTTTATTTTTGAAATGGAAACAAGTGGATTTTTTTTTGGGAAAGGATATCTCAATTTGACAGACTTGAAAAAAAATATTGAACAAAGAGGTTGATAAGGATGAATGAATCCAAATCCTGCATGTGATAGGTAGGTAGGTTACAAAAAAGTAGGTAGGTATCTAGATAGGACAGTCTTTTTAATGAAATTATTAATTTGAGACAAGTAGTGTCTTTTCTTCAAATCTTATTAAATAAAGCATACTTTTTCAGAAAGCTTAAAGATTTAATTCTATAAGACATGATATTTATACATACCTACATTCAGAATTTAATTTTTCAGAACAAATAGTTTTTACAAAAAAAAGGGTTAGGATCAAAATTCTGCCGAGGTCAAAATTCTTTTGTCAAAATTCTGCTTTCAATATTCTGCTTTTTACAATTTTGTTTTTGAAAATTCTGCTTTTCATAATTCTGTTTTACAAATTCTACCAAAAATTAAAAAAGGGTTTGGAAAATGTTAAAAAGCACGCGCTTTTTTTGTTTTTGGCAGAATTTGCTGCCTATTTGAGAATACTTACTTACTGTACCTACTTTTCCAATTTTTTGTAATATTCATATTTTATCACACAACATCTTTTCTGTATCTAATTTATTTTTCTATGGTTTACTCGTATAGATGTGAGTTATAAGAAAGTCAGTACTTTAAGCAGTTTGAAAATTATTTGTGATGGTATAGTAAACGCATATGATTTGAAAAAAAAATCATTTGTGCAATTCACACGTGGTAGAAGTGAAACCTTAAAAAATCATTTTTCTTGCAAAAGAAAATCGAAAAAGTCTACCTTTTTTTATTCTATCACCTTTAAATCCACCCACCTATAATAAATTTTATATCACTCAAAAGCTTATTGTTTCAGCTCAAAATATTTATATCGACCATGTCTATACAACATCCACAAAAAGAGCTAGAATTTTTTGAACCCAATAAATTTTTTCATAAAAAAAGTACAAAAATCAATCTTTTTTCTCCCATTAAATCTATTTTTTTTTAAATGACAACCTATGATAAAATATCATCTGAAAGCTTATTTCACTTTTTATAAGACGTATCAATCATATTTCTACCATGCCTACAAAAAAAGTAAGATTTTTTTAAATCCAACCATGTCGGTATTTCAAACTGAGATAACGGTACTTCCTACACTGGTGGCTGGTCATCGGCAACAGATCTCCACAGGTGTTTTGAGGTATTATTAAATTTTTTTCAATTTAAGATTGTGTAACTTGTAGAGCACCTACCGTTATGTGTGATATATCAAATAAAAGGTTATGTTATCAGCATGCGTATTAAAGTTAAATAAAATTTGTTTGTGCACTAGATCTAAAGATATAACGTGTGTAGAAAAAGAACATCTTTGTACCGTTATCTCAGAATTTTGCATATGAAATTAATTGAAATTTTGTACAATTATAGTTTATTCAATTATCTATCTACAGTGCAAATTTCATTTATCTATCTATTAAAACAAAAAAGTTATAACAAGTTGAAGTCGTGTCGCGTTTTCGTTTCATCTTGTTTCAAATCACTACGATACTAAAGAAGTTTTCACTTCAAAAAGTAGAATTAGCTGAATTTTTTTGTTAAAAAAAATGCTGGCAGATTTTTTAAAAGCAGAATTTTGAAAGACAGAATTTTCTTGAAAAAAAAAACAGAATTTTGTAAATTAGCTTTTTTAAGTCAGAATTTTGACCCGTTCCCAAAAAAAAACTTAATAGATATTTCTTCGAACTATTTATTTTAATCGTTTTTTGAAGTGAAAACTTCTTTAGTATCGTAGTGATTTGAAACAAGATGAAACGAAAACGCGACACGACTTCAACTTGTTATAACTTTTTTGTTTAAATAGTTAGATGAATGAAATTTGTACTGTAGATAGGTAATTAAATAAATTATAATTGTACAAAATTTCAATTAATTTCATATTCAAAATTCGGAGATAACGGAAAAAAGATGTTCTTTTCCAACACACGTTATATCTTTTGATCTAGTGCACATACAAATTTGATTTAACTTTAATACGCATGCTGATAACATAACCTTTTATTTGATATATCACACATAACGGTACGTGCTCTACAAGTTACACAATCTTAAATTGAAACATACCTCAAAACACCTGTGGTGATCTGTTGGCGATGACCAGCCAAGGGAAGTACCGTAATCTCAGTCTGGAAATTCGACATGGTTGACTTTAAAAAATTCTAACTTCTCTTGTAGACATCTTTGAAATAAGATTTATGCATCATTATACAAGGTGAAACAATAAGCTTTCACATGGTATAAAATTTTTTATAGGTTGTCAAACAAAAAAATTGAATTAATAGCATGAGAACATAAAAATAAATGTTTTTTTTTTGCTTTTTTTGATGAAATTTCATTGAGTTTAAAAAATTCTAGCTCTTTTTGTTGATGTCTCATAGACTTGATCGATATATATATTTTGAGCTAAGACAATCAGCTTTCAGATGGTGTAGGTTGTTATAGGTTGTTAGGGAAGAAAATGGATTTAATAGTGTGAGAAGATAAAAATACGTGTTTTTCGCTTTTCTTGAAGGAAATTGATCGAGTTAAAAAAATTCTAGCTTTTTTTGTAGATGTCTTATAGACCTGATTGATATATATATTTTGAGCTTAGACAATAAGCTTTCAGATGATATAAAATTTATATAGGTTGTCATATAAAAAACATGAATTTGAAGGTGATAGAATAAAAATAGGTAGATTTTTTCTATTTTTTTTTTTTTTGCAAGAAAAATGATTTATTAAGGTTTCAGTTCTACCACGTGTGAATTGCACACATGATTTTTTTTTTTTAAGCCATTCTCTTCAAAAATTATTAATATCTATTTAAATACGCTTTTGTATACAAAATTTGGTTGAAATCGGTTTAGAAGATAAGTAGTCAGAAAGTAAAAAAAATCGGTTGTATGACTCAAAAAATATTTTTTTTTTTATTTTAAGATTAGGACCTTTTTTGATGTTTTTGAGAAAAATAAGATTGGTCATAAATAGCAGGAATTTTGGCTAATTTAAATTTTTTAATTTTTGTTTAAAATTAAAATTTCAATATTTCAATTCACTTCAAATCTGCTTCAAAAAATATTCAAATATTTCAAAAACTTGACTTGCCAGTGAAATTTTGCATTCGGATTCGGAATCATCACACAATAAAAGTATATTGTTTGGTTCAAGCTCAATGGTTAATATTCATTGCCGACCATTCTCTCTTGCAGTAAATAATTAAAAAGACATGTTGCTGTCGGTGGACTTTTAAAACTATATCAAAACTGAAAGTTTTGACTTGAATCGACAAAATTTATTTTTCTGAGCTAAGTAAAACGGAATCTAAAATTTATCCTAAAAAGCCATATGTTATAACGAGAAGTTATTTATTTTTAACTTTTTGCTTCGGTCCAAAAATCATTTTCTAAGTCTTTAAACTTGGAATTATGAAACAGAAAGAATTTAGAATTCTCCGTGGAACAAGTCGGCGCCCTATGGGACCAAACGATGTAAATCATCTCAAAATTCCATAACTTTTTTGTTTCTTAATATTTTTGTTTGAAATTTGGCACAAATATACTACAATGTATATGCTTCAACATGGAATACAAATCAGAACTAAAAAAAATTATGTATGTATTTATTATAACATTTTCAAAAACAGAAATTATGAAAAAAGCTCAAATTCATCAATTAATAGCTTAATTCATATACAAAATTATATTTTAAGTCGTTTTAATTTGTGTTAAATACAAGTGAAGTTATCCTTTATATAATATATTGATAAGAAAGCAAAAATTAAAAGATTATTAATTCAAAAAAAGCATACGAATGAAAGATAATATAAAATTCATTGTAGGTAGAATTTATTTTATAAGTAAGAAAAGAAAGAAAAAATGTGAAAGGGATAAGTATCCAAAAACTTAGAGACTAAATTAACCACTTTCTTAATAAAATCAAAATTATTGTGTATTTTATAAAACTCAAACAAAAAAAAAAAAAACGGATGAAGAGGAAAAAAATATTAAAACGAAATAGAATATAATAATTTATAATATATAATTTATATTTTATATAGAGAAGGCTTTTTAATTAAAACAAAAGCTTGAGATAAGAATTAAAATAGCGTAAAAAAATAATAGTTTGAAAAAATGGGATGAAATTAAATAAAATCAAATCTGCAGATTTTGATTTGCGGCAGAAAATGGGACTTGAAATCCGTTCAGATGGTCAAGCTTGTTGGGAATTCCTTTTATAGGGGATCCCAAAAGTAATAATTTAAAATACATATCTAAATTCTTACCATTTTAGATTAAATGCACTGAAACATTGGTAAATAAGAACCAATTATTTAATCAAAACATTGTTTATTTTGTTCACCATATCGCTACAAATTAGTTAGCAGTTTTAATGAATTTCAGTTTCTTACTTTTATTTTAGAGCAACACCCTAAAAAATAAATTGTACATTTTGAAACTGGTTTATCATTTTTATAACTTGCCTAGTTATCAAAGTTTTCAAAAAAAGTATACAAAATTCGGAAATTGAAGTAAGGATGAAAGATACTATAATTTGAATTCAACAAAACAAGGTTTTTCAGAGTAAAAAAAAAAAAACAATAAAAAACATGGGCTTTTGTTTAAACTAATTTGTAGCGAAATAATTTTTTTTTATTTGTCAATTGTTCTTAATTGTCAATTATTGTTTTAGGGACATATTTGTAAAAAAACAAAAATAAATTATGAACAGCGGAAGCAAAATACTGTTTTAAAGTAGGAATTTTTCGAAATTTCACAAGAAGTGCATTTAATCGAAAACCGTAAATATTTGGGAAAAACAAGTTACCAAATTTTAAGACCCCTTTAAATAGCCTATCAGAATATTTCATTTGAATCATTAATTTTGAGACACCCTGTAGATGACAGTAAAAAAAAGATTTGCAAACATTTTTGGAAAATTTTTATTTTATACATTTTTTACCGTAAATCAAAATGGCGCAAATATGCGCAAAATTTTATTTTTATTCCTTAATTTTGAGTAAAATGAGATTCTAAATTCATTCATAACTCGACATTGGCAGTCGTCGGCAAAGGAGAAATCTACAATTGAAAATTAAAGTTGTCCAAATTACTTTCCATTAATTGTTATTTTTTCTTAGCAATGAGTTTAAAGTACATTCAAAAACAAATAACGGATTTATAGAGTAGATATTCTAACCTTTTTATTGATATAC
Source organism: Episyrphus balteatus (assembly GCF_945859705.1). Taxonomy (NCBI): domain Eukaryota; kingdom Metazoa; phylum Arthropoda; class Insecta; order Diptera; family Syrphidae; genus Episyrphus; species Episyrphus balteatus. Next base: position 2,463,022 of record NC_079137.1, on the reverse strand, counting down.
AACACTTATAAGGTTTCTTCACAAACTTCTAAGAAAACTAAGTTTAAACTGTTATATAAAATTGGACGAAAAACAATAAAAATTGAAATGTAAGGTTCGAGACTCATTTTAAGTACTTTTATCCAAAATATATTAAAAACAATGTATGCTATCATAATGGCGCACATTTCTATTATGTTAAACAATCATTACTTTTTTGAAATGATCACATTTTTTAAAACCAATTTTGAGATGGTTTTGGTCGTTTGGTCCCATTGTGCGGCGGTCAAAACTTAATAAATGAATTGACTTTCCAAATGTTCCTCCTCAAGATTAGGGTAGTTTATAGGTATTTCATCAAAGAACAAATAAAAGCAATAAAATTTAACAAGGCCTTCCCCGAATCCATTTATATTGAAATATTTTTAACTCTACGGGGCATAAATTAATAAATAAATTATTATACCGTCATCGTCATATTAAAATGGCAGGATGTTGGCCGATGCGGTTCATTAAATTATTGTTGCATGCATCCTTACGCCCAATTTTTTATGACTTTCAATTGTGTTTCTGTCCCTATTCAATGACATAAAACTGCCATATTTTCATAATTTTTCAAAACTCAAAATGATGTCCTAGGTACCTAGCAATACCAACCAGAGCGGCAGTTAAATTCAAGGACTTGCTTTTCATAATTCATCTTCAAAAGGACAAGATTTACGACTTTTTTGGCTGCAATAATGACGAAAAGAAATGGGAATGTTCCTTAAATGATACCTATCGTCTGTAATAATGGCAGACTAGAAACATTTGTGATGCAATCAGAAAAAGGCAGAACACACATGTCCCACTGTGTGATCCTTTTAAATACGTGATGTAATGTCAACTGTGGAATATAAAAGGACCTTCCAACAACAACAAAAAAATACCTCCGACTTGGAGACATTTTGTAATTATTTTTGATCTATTTTCGTGTTGAGAGAAAGAAAGTGCATGAAAATTTTAAAAATTTCAAATGTCAAACAGCAGTCAAACGCACTGAAAAAGATAAAAGACATAACACAAAAATTTCTCCTTCATCATCATCATCTGCAAAAGATATACTGTACACTCGGAGACAGATATGAATATAATACTCAAAAAAAAAACACACACATAAACACATAGAAACTCCTTTCTAAAAATGTCCGTCTGTTGGTTGTAAATCACTCAGTTTTTGACATTTTTAAAGTGCGTGACATTGTTTTATTACGTGTGCGTGTATAGTATCATCATCGATCGACGACGACGACCAAAAGTAGACGACAAACAAGAACAACGAACGACATACAAAACAAAAAATTCAGCAAAAATACCTCAAAAACTCTCCTTACAAACAAATACCTATATAATATAAAAAGCCTCTCTTCTATATACCCTCTTTTCACACACCGTGAATTTCGGCTTTTTTTTTTGGTTTTTGGTTTGTTTTTGTTTTTATGATGATGTGTTTAGTGCGTTTTTCGAGAGTGTAATGCATATTTTATGGATTTTTGATATCGAATGAGACGTTTTTTGACTCAAAACATGCCATAGTTTGCGCTGCTGCCTTTTTTTTGGATTTTGTATAAGTTCTTAATTTCTTTAGGTATTTAGCAGCGAAAGGACTTTTTTTCATCAATTCTATTAGTTGAGATGGGGGTTCCAATGTTTTATTTTCTTTTTACTTTTAAGGAAATAAAAATTGGAAATATTTCTAAGAGTAGAAATCACTTTAGTTTTACGACCTTTTTTTGTTATGGGAAAGAAAGTGAATAAATTTATTATAATACAGTAAAATAGGGAGAAAAAAGGGGTAAATCTCGGAATGAATGTTAGTAGAAATTTTTTTTGCTCAATATCTTCCTTTTGCCATTCTATAACATATCTCAAAAGTCTAGAAAAATCTCATGTCCGCTTGTCGCGATTTCAAGGTCAAATCGCGAAATGGAGATTTTCAAAATTAGCAGAAATAGGCTATGGTACTATATACACATATGATACATGATGTCAAGGTATTTTTTAATGCTGATTCCAAAAAATCTAAAATCAAGACAATCTGACGTCTCTGGAAAAAGTTATACCTGTTTTTCATCTGTCAACTCATATTATTATAACAGTTGCAAACTTACTGCCGAAAAACCCTTAAAAGTTATGGTAGATGAACCAAATTTTGCATGAAGATTTTAGAATCCATCATTATTAAAAACCAAAACAATCCATTACAAAAAATATATATACCTACGAAATAATGGTATTTTTTGATGGAGGGGCAAATTTTAGGATATGCACTAAAGAAGATTCTTGTTCATCTTAGGAATAAGTGCTAATAGGCTAATTTTTTCATTTTAATCTTTGTTTGGATATTCTTTAACTACCCGCAAAAATCTAAAAAAATCTCATGTCCGCAAGTCCTAATTTTCTTGGTTTGAAAATAAGGTGCAGATTTTAAAAAATTAATAAGAAAAGTTTAAATTTTTATATGTATACCAACATAAGCGACATGATTTAAAGGTATTTTTTAACACTTATTCCAACAAAACTCACAAACAAGTCAACCTGACCATCCCTGAAAAGTAATGCACCTTATTCATGTTGATCTGACACAAATATCTGAAGTGTAGTTTTTCAATTTTTTAAAATCTGCACCTTATCTTCAAACCAAGAAAATTAGGACTTGCGGACATGAGATTTTTTTAGATTTTTGAGGGTAGTTAAAGAATATCCAAACAAAGATTAAAATGAAAAAATTAGCCTATTAGCACTTATTCCTAAGATGAACAAGAATCTTCTTTAGTGCATATCCTAAAATTTGCCCCTCCATCAAAAAATACCATTATTTCGTAGGTATATATATTTTTTGTAATGGATTGTTTTGGTTTTTAATAATGATGGATTCTAAAATCTTCATGCAAAATTTGGTTCATCTACCATAACTTTTAAGGGTTTTTCGGCAGTAAGTTTGCAACTGTTATAATAATATGAGTTGACAGATGAAAAACAGGTATAACTTTTTCCAGAGACGTCAGATTGTCTTGATTTTAGATTTTTTGGAATCAGCAATAAAAAATACCTTGACATCATGTATCATATGTGTATATAGTACCATAGCTTATTTCTGCTAATTTTGAAAATCTCCATTTCGCGATTTGACCTTGAAATCGCGACAAGCGGACATGAGATTTTTCTAGACTTTTGAGATATGTTATAGAATGGCAAAAGGAAGATATTGAGCAAAAAAAATTTCTACTAACATTCATTCCGAGGTTAAACCCTTATTTGACTGGATTATTAGTCTTTTGAGCATATTTTTATGACACTATTTACTTTGGAGTTATTGAAAGGAAATAATAAAGACATGGCGTTGACAGCTGAATTTAAGATTTATATATAGGAGGTACGTACATAAGTTCAAAATTAAAGTGACAGTTGTTAAAATTGGTCTTGACTTTTTCTTTAACATACGAGCAAAATCGACTTTCCAACTATTCTTTCTCCTTCTACAGACCAGATATCTGTTTACATAATGTAGATACTGTTTTTTTTTTTTTTTTGTAGCTACACAAAGAGAAAATAACGCCAGGTTTAGCTTTTCTTCTGCTATATTTAATAAAAAATATAGTTAAACATACCAGAAGTTAGTTAAATACACCAGAAATATAGTTAAATATAACAGATATAAAGTGGTCCTTGGGTTATTTTTCTATGTAACTTTTTTTTCAAAAAGAATATTCTCAACACAAGAAAAAAGCGTTCTACAGTTTCCGATAGATTTTAAGAAAATTTATGCAAAATTAAAAAAAAAAAATATACGTAAGCAAATAACATTTTTTGTATTGTTTTGAATTTTTTCAAGAACTCAATATTTAGATTATTATTCATCATAATGTTTTCTTTTCCGAATATCGCTTCCCAGCTTCACAGGATTTAGATTCATATTTTTTTTTCATAGTTTAGGTTGTATAAACCTACAGTTTTTGCTTTTTATAGGTACTTGAAAGAAATTCAAAATTACATTATATTTATAACAATTTTTCCCTACTCAAATTTACATACCGGCACTGAATTGAAGTTTATTTGAAAATCTGTTTTTTTTTTTTTCAATATTTCGTAGGAAATACATGACTTTCATTATGTCTTTTTGTTAATGAAACAGATGATAAGAAAAACTCCTACATTTTTACTTGCGATATAGGTACTATAGGGCAAGTTTAGGATTCGTAAAAAAAATCGAACTCGAGATAACAATTTTACATGACATTACGATGATGGAGAATGCAAAAAAAGTGGGTCCGGCAATTCTGTCTGTCTGTCTGTGTGTACCTCGAGCTACCACCTAAACTAATGGAGCGATTTCCTTCAAACTTGGCAGTTAACAGTTTTGGGTGATTCCCTAGAGGACAAATTGAAATTTTTTTTTAGGACCAAAACTAACGGTACCTTTCATATAACGGAAATAGAAAAGTTAATTTCTTTCAAAAACTGCTCTAACGACTTTTACTAAAATTTTTGTGTGTAGTGTAACACATAAAAGCTTCCTTTGGAAATAAAAAAATATTTTTTGAACCGTTATTAACGGTACCTGCCATAGAATGGTTTTTTGGTCGTAAACGACAAAACATATTTCGACCAAAATTTTTGTACAGAAACGTTTAAACTATCGTTATTTAAAAAAATTTTAAATTTTTCAAAAAACACATTTTTGAATTCTTAAAAAATATTTCAAATTTTTTTTTTTTTTGAAAAATCAATTTTTTGGAAACGGGTTGGTAAAAAATTTTGAAATTCCGTTTTTATGTGTAAATTATTTATTTCTTCAAAATGGCATACCAACTTTTTTTTTTTGAACAATGTTAGAAGTTTTTTTATATATAAAAAATTATTTTTTTAAAAAACGGCTCTAACGATTTTCGAAAAAATTTTTCTAAAAATTCCTTTTTATACAAGAAATAAAATGGCATACTTAGTTTTTTGTAAAAGATCATTTAAAACGGTATTTAATTATTTATAAAAAAAGATTTTATTTTTTTTTCCACTTATGAAATTCCGTGAAAATATCATATACCTTATTTTGTTCAAAGAAAAGCTTTAACATAAGAGTAACTTTTACAATAAGAGCAAGTTCATGCGACCCCAGTCGTGCAATTTATTTGATTTACATTTGACTGTGTCGAAATTTACGAATGGAGGATTTTTCAGTATAATTCCTGGCATTTTTTTGAGTGTCTTATGTACCAAAATAAACCTGAAATGAAATACTTTTTTTTTTTTGGAAATTTAAACAGTATTTAGAAATTTGTATCTGTGCGATTCCTTTATTGTTTCATTGCCTTCTGTTAAAAGTATTTTCTATGTATTTTCTATTTTCACAGTAATTTGATTACCTATAAAAAAAGTTAGGTACTTCGTGAAAGGGGTGTATTCTCTATTTGGAAAAATCTAAAACACAAAAGTTAAGTACATATTAATAAAAAAGTTCTAAAATACTTGCGTATTATTAAAAAAATGAAAATAATTGTGGAGGTTTTTGTACGAAAACAAAAACCATTTTAAGTTAACTAGCAGCAGTTAACTTTTGAATCCCAACTAACGCTCTTTTCAGATAAAATAAGTAAAGTCAAATATTTTTTGGGTCAAAAACTGCCATTTTTGAATATTTTTTTTTTTCAAGAAATATAAAGTGAACTAATGGAAAAACATCGGAATATTAACTACTTTGGCAAAATTTTCAGTCTGAATTAAGAAAAACAGTCATAGAATCTTAATCTTTAGTGTTCAGAAGTACAACATGAATATTTTAGATATACAATTTGATATAACGATTCATAATCCACAGAACACAGAATGTAAATTTTTTAAGTCGTTTAAAAAATAAATTACAGGTCAGTCGCTCTGGGTTATCGTGGTTGGTCAACTCGCAATTAACGTCAGTGACTTATATTTCGTTGAATAAATTGTAAACTGCAAAGCAGTTGCATTGGAAAAATTGTTGGTATCTTCGTCTTATTGAAAATGTTTGCATTTTTTTCAATTTTAGCAAAAACAACGACTTATAAATAAAATTCTGAAATAATTTTTTTGTTTAAGGTACATAATTTTAAATAATTTCTGTTTAATTTCAAAACATAGAGATATTAAATAATCAACAGAGTTTACAAAGAAAAAAAAAATCCACAATAAATATAAATATTCAAACACCATTCAACATAAACTTACTTAAACTTCAAAAGCATTCCAATAATAAACAATGCGATTGATTTTTATAGACTTCGTTCAGACTTTAGTATTACGAAAAAAAAAAAATGATAACTCATACAATATAACTCTATCAAATTTCGATTGATCTCTTTCTATTTGGTAATGTTCATGAAAACTTGATGATATTGGAAGAAAAAAAATCTTACATAGGTACCTAAAGTGTTATATTTCTCTTTGATCAAAAACATTTTTTTTTTTTATCATCAATATAACACCTAAAGTATCTTATTGATATTTCGATTAGATTTTTTGTTTTTTAAATCGGAATTGGTAAATATAAACGCTCAACTATTTTTAATATAGCGGCAAAAAAACCATAACAACAAAAATAAAAACACAAAAAAAAAAAAACAAAAGATAGATACAAATCGATTCATTAGATAGAAATTTTAAATTTTGGCGCGACACCTAAATAATACTAGCTGCCTGATTGTCGACAACGTCAAACTCGTCGCGTCTCTGGTTTACAGTGGGATATTTTAATAAAAAAAAACTTCGACTTTATATTTTTTTTTTAATTTTTGAAAATAAATAAAGTTGTTTCTGTGAGTGAAATGGAATATTCTATACTTACAAAAAAAGACTGACAAAAATGATTCTGAAATTTTTGGTTGAAAATTCATTTACGGAATTTAGTAAGCAAAATTTTTTCACGGAAAAAAATTTGGAAAAAAAAATATTTAAAAAAAAAAATTATTAATAGCAAACAAATTTTTTGTGAAAATACAATTTTCATTGCAAACAATGCCTGAAATTGTTCATGATCATCAAATTTTTAGAGTGAAACATTAACCTTAACAAAGATTTCTTGCATTCCATTTACAAAACTATATTGTTCAATGATTAACTATAAACTTTGTACGAACTTCAAGTGGAATAAAAAAAAGACTAATACGATCCACAATATTTTTCACTTCCCATCTATTTTAAATTTAAACATGTTAGGTCAGCGTCAGTACGTAGCAGTGGCGTATCCAGAAAAAAATTTGGGGGGGGGGGGCTGGAAAATTTTTCAAAAATTTTTGATAAGGTAAATGTACTACAAATTTGTCTCTTTTTTTATTCATCTTTGATCGAGAGAAAAGCGCTGTGCTGCGGTACCTGAGCCCCCCCCTCAATACGCCACTGGTACGTAGGTCTAATGGAATGATAAAATATTAGGTTCCACAATTATTTCTCATGTCTGTCATGTGTAGATTTCCCTTAATAATGAAAAAATGAATGCGTTCCACAATTTGATATTTATGACCAATATTCATCGTCTTAATTTCTTCGGTGGAAATGGAAAAAGGCTAAAGCTCTAAAGAATTGTTTAAAAACTGCCAAAGAAACAATCTCAAATCGAAAAAGTATTTGTTTATGGTAAAGTTTCAAGTATGTGAAATGAAAAAATAAATACGTTCCACAATCTGTTACTTATTTTTATGTTAGTAATCAAAAGGGTAAACGCAATTAAAAGACGTGGAATTTAGCTTTGAACATAAATTACAGAAAAAAATCAACTTTTTAGTGTATTCGCCCCACTGTAATGGCGGTAGCTGTTTGAAGTTCAAACGAACACGTAATTTGGGGGGCGTTTGCAATGCATTGGGGCGTTTAATCATTGATTATATCGTATTTTTACCGTCAAATACTTGTACCTAGTAGTGAAGTAAGATTCAGAAAAAAAAAATAATACGTTTTAATAGTTTTCGAAGCGCGAGAAAGAGTGAGAATTAAAAGTATAAAGTAGCATATGTGTGCTGTGTGGTGTAGACGGCACGGAACTGATGTGTGTGGAGCCTTTTTGAAAGCGATCAAACCAATAATTGAGTAGACACGGTAGACCAAACAAATCAACTTCGTCGTTTGCCTTAATGCGCATAAATTTTCAAATTAACTGTTTGAACCAATCAAATTTGCTTGTCATTTTTTTCTTTCGTTGTGTTTTTTTTAATCGTGTTTTTGTTCGATGAATGTGTATCTGGCAGATACTTTTGGTGGAATTTACTTTTTCTTCACGATTTATTTAGATTTTTTTTTGGGGAAAGATGAAAAAAACAAAAAAATGCGTTAAATGTTCGTTTTTGTTTTTTTGTTTGACGCATGTACCAAATGTAAATACATATTTTTTGTATCTTCCGGATACACACAAGGTAGGTTTATACTATACGATCGATGGAACAAACGGTGTGGCATGTGCTCGTGCTGGCTGTGGCTTTATGTTGAACCAGTTAATTAAAATTATACGATTTGCTAATTAAATGCGATCAGTTTTGTTTATTCGAGGAAATTAAATATTTGCCCAGGCATCAGCCAAAGATAAAGATATAAAAAGGGGGGTTGTGGGTGCGAATTTACTTACCTACATGAAAAATGTTAAAGGCAGGAGAGATGTTGAATTAAGCACGAGACTGAAAGTATCTAGGTAAGTTGTTGGTATAGAGACAGTATAAGACTTGTTGCTGGCTGCTGTTGCTTTATTGCAGCCGCCTTTTGACTTTTTTATTTACATTTGTATCCAATAGCGTTTTTCGCTGTTTTTTTTGTTGATTGTTTCATAAGACTCTTGTAAACATATGCGCGGTTGTGTAGCAAACAGAAGTTGTTGAGGTTGCCGCCTATTTGCATGCGATTAATCATGCATAACATTTATTATAGAGTTATTTTTTTTTTTATTTTGTTTTGTCGGAATGAAACTTATTTGTTCATTGGATCTATGGATTGAATATGAATTTGTACTTTATGGTATTCAGGTAGTATAGTTATTTGCTAATATGGAATATGAAATACTTTGATATTGCGGAATGTTGTTTCTGTTGTTAAATTACCAAGTAAGGAACCTAATTTAAATTTTAATTGTTTAAAAGTTGATAAGATGCTTATTACACAGTTTATTGATACAGTTAAGTCCTAGTTTGGCGCATGTTACTTACCTACTTAACAAGAAACGTTATTGGTTTATCAAAATCTACATAAGAAGGGAATTAGGCTGTTAGTTGAAGCTTATCCAAAATCTTATTAACTTCAATAAGAAATTCATTGAAACTGCAGGGTTTTGAGATCTGTTTTTTTTTTTTTAAGGGGATCTAGCAGGATTTTTTTAAATATGATTTTCACTGAAACCATATCACCGTTTGACTCATAAATTTCAGTGCTAAAAAACAGTACCACTAAGTTATTATTATTAATCCTGACTAAAATTCATAGTTACATTAGTGTGGTTCTTTTATATATTTTTATATATTTTTTCTACTTTCCGAAAAAATTTTGTAATGCAAACTATATTAGTTATAAACTTAAAAAAAGTGACGTCACGTTTTAGAGATATTAGATGTTCAAGATGAGTTTTTATATTCGAAATATGATGACATCAGATAGACTTGTTTTTTTTTTAATTCGAATTTGAATTATGATTTTAAAATCTGTTAAAAATGTATATATCTTTGTAGACCGAAAAAAACAAACACTGAGTTTTATTGAACATTCTAATTTTTTAAATTTTTACTCTAAAACATGTTTGACAACAATACAACCCAAAAATATTCTATATTTTATATATGAATAAATAGGAAATATGTAAAAACTGTACAAATTAAAAACAAAAATCAATGAAATAGCATAATAAGAGTATTTTACTAATTTGGCGTTTTTTTGACTTTGTCTGCTTTTGATTTTTTTTTTCATTAAATCTGAACAGTTTTACCTAAATCCCAGATGCAACAACTTTTTGCATGCATTTAGCCAAATTTTAGCTTTGTACTGTTTTGGAGAAGAAAATTCTATTTAATCGCATTTTCTGTTCACCATTTTGGAGCTGTCTTGAAGATGTTTCTCAAAAAATGAATTATTTTGAGTACCTGACTCGTAGCATATAAATGTAAATATCTCTGGCAGGAGCAAATAGGAGCAGCTCAAACTTTGCCACCACCAAGTATAGACTTAAGGCAAAATAATATCAAAAAATTATCGATATGATATTCAACGTTTTTTTTTAAATGAATTTTGAAACTCAATTTGTCGCTTTTTTGTTATTTATCAAAGAAATGGTTATATTCCATTTAAAAATTTTTAAATTTCAAAATTTTTTTGTTATACATTATACAACAATATCCAAATAAACCAGAGAACAACAAAATTTTTTTTAAATATCAACCAAACGCAAAATATATACTCTCAAAGTTTCACACACTTCTTAATTATATTTCAACAGCAAAAATATTCATTTCTAACAAAACATTTTGAATAAAAAAAATTGGCAGCTTTTTCGTATTCTACTTGCCTTCTAATATCCTTCATTGTACCAAATTGTATTACTTTTCGTCAAGAAATGTTGGGATAAATGTATTCTGACGCCAAAAAGCACCAAAGGCGGCAGGCACCTCATCAACCAAACAAGATTTCCAGCCACAAAATGAATTAATTCTAATAGTTATAAAGGTTGGTATATTTAAAAAAATTATATAAGTTAATCCATTTAAAGAACATTTTAAAAATGAAGAAGTATTTGGAGAATTTTGTTGAAAGCAGATAAAACTTTTTCAGAAACAGGCACCTCATCAAAAGGACGTGATGAACAGCATCAATGCAATCATTTTTCACGAAAAACCTAAAAATAGTTTTATAAATGTCAATAGAAAGTGAAAAATCCAAAAATATGATTCAAAATTTTTGCGGAGATTCCTTTTGCTAAATATCAATCAGGAGTGATATTATTAATGATAGTCCTTTGTGTGAAATTACAGATTCTTTAGTAAGAAAATAGATATATAACCAAAAGTTCGAACTGTCTAATTATGAAAATCCAACATCAAATAAATAAATCTAAATCGATGAAGGCTAAATAATCAAATTTTGTGTCATATTTTTTCTCATTTTAATAATAGAACTAAATGTCAGCATAAATCAAGGATAATCTGTTTGCTGTGATCATAATTCTTTCACCAATTGACATTTTCGCCAAAATGAGAAGAGAAATGAAAATAATATCCCCTACCAGCAGAAAACAAAAAAACAACCTCAAACAAAAGAATCCATAAATACGCATAGTCTTGTATGTTGAATCTTCTGTTATCAAAACCGGATATCATAATATTCCTGTGTGAAATTATGAGACGCATATAAAAACCGAAAAAAAATGACAAATCCTATGCGCCATTTTGATACACATTATAATAACCCTATAAGACTCCAAATATTAAAACTACCAAAAATAGTAAATATGTATAATCTAGAAATCATTGGTTTGGTCTCCTTAAATCATTTGGCTGCCAAAAAACAGACCAAAAACCACCACCACCATCACCATCCTGCCGATATGATGGTAGCAGGCAACAATATCACCAAGCCAACATGAATATAATAATATAAATAGTATAAAAAATCCCTTTCTCATTCGAATTGAATGTCCTCACGCATATTAAGAATGATCTATGACCATCAGAGCCTTTTGTTAATGTCAAAGTCACTGCGGAATGGAAGTTCTATACTATACATAAACCCCGACCTGAAAATCCCGATGAAGAAGATTGAAATGGCAGGCAGCAATCCATCGCCATTACGCCATTATCCTGTGACATGTCAGATACAAATTTAACCTCTCTTTTTGATTGTATGTGTGAGTTTGTGTATGTTCTGAATCCAATCAAAATAACATGAAAATTGAGATGGACGAAAAAGTAGAGATAGGGAGATTGATTTGAAGAAAGTATACAAAGACACACACAAAGGATAAAAAAAAAACAAGAAGGGTCCTTTTTTTTTTCCTCAAAAATAAAATTTTAGTGCGTTGAGCTGGCAGCAGAATGATATCATCCCTTATTTCTAATTCTGGTGTATTTTCTTGACAGGAATAAATCACTCAAAAAAAAGAAAATGGAAAAAGGACGAACTTATATACATATATAAAACTATATTATGTACCTTCATCGGATTTTGTATGTATCCTTAAAGAAGAAAAATAGCAAAGCAGAGAAGAAGAACATGTCCGTCCGTTTCGATATTCGTAAATAAATCATCAGATTGGACATAGATATCATAAAAATCCTGTCGCACAGAGTGCTTTTGCTTTCACTCTCGTCGTCGTCCTTTTTTATAGTTGTTGGTTGCGGGCTGTGTGTGATGCTGCTGTGATGTACGATGATATACAGTAATTGGAAAATCAACCCTGGCTGTATTAGATATTAAGTTTTTTTTTTTTTTGCTTTTTTGCTGCTGCTGCTTTTCTTTTTTGACAGGACATAGTGCGTAAGGGATTAAATGTTTTAGATGCGCATTGGGAGACACACGCATTGATTTTCCTTCCTCCTGCTCATATACACACTTTCACATAAACATATCAGTGAAGTTTCAGTTTCAGTGTTTAGTGTTTTAGAGAGAGATTCTGAATTTTGATGCTGCTGCTGGTTATGCTGACGCTGTGGATTTTTGGGTTTTAGTCATGTCGAGTTTTTTTTTGTTTCTATATTTTCACCCTGAATCTTTTTGGGTTTATTATACGACAAGGTTGACATCAATAAATTATTAAAATGAAAAGGAAAAACCCGATGAGAAATGTATTATTCCATATGGCCTGTTATATTGATGAGTGAAATTTTGCTACATGTGTGTGTGCTATGTATGTGCGTGATGGTTTGATTTCATGGAAATATATTTTTATCCCGCATATCATTGAATGAAGCCATCATAAATCAATCGAAAAGAGGTTTACGTTTTGTTAGTAATAAAGAACAAAGAACAATATAGAAATACATACTCGTACATATACAAAATGTGTCAGATCAGGTTTTTTTTGTTGTCGTTGTTCCTGATGTTTTGGAGATTAGGTATTGAGAGAATGCCTACAGGGTGGATGAAATCTATTTTGATATCTAAGCCTTGTTATTAGATTCCAACAATAAATGTATCAAAACCTAATTACCTACGAAAGGTACACGGAGAAAACAAAAAGCAGGGATAGCTTTACTTCTGGTATATTCAACCATGTAAATATAGTTAATTTTACCAGAAATTAGTTAAATATACCACAAATAATGTTAAATATACCAGATATAAAGTAAAATATACCAGATGTAAAGGTATCGTTGCGTTCTTTTTTCTCTGTAAAGGTAGGTACATTATTGTTTATAATTATTTTATAGGTAACAAAAGACACTAACTAATAAGAGCTTTAATCTTCATGTTCGGTTTATTTCTACACCAAGACTAACTCTGGCAAATTACTGGTTTTTCTCAGTTACAGTAGTCTGCAAAATGTATCTTTTTTTTTTCTCCTTCAAATAACACTGGTCAACAAGGTTTTTGCCACAACAACCAAAATATACTTTTCTAGTAGTTTTTGATGTGCTGAATCTGAAGTTAGAAATTTTTTACTGGCCTCCGTTTTTGAAATATTATCTTTATAAAATGCTAAAAATCGTCATTTTGGCTGTTTTCGAGGTTCTGTTTTTATGTGGGGTAATTTTTCCGACTTCAGATTCGGATTCAGCTCCCCAAAAACTACTAGAAAAGTATACTTTGTTTCTTGTGGCAAAAAAAAGGTTAATTTTGTTGACCAGTGTAATTTTTTGAAATTATAAAAGATTTGACTTTCCTGAATGTAAATCTGGTTTCAGAAAAAATTGTAGCACGTATCATTTTTTTTAAAATGATTTTTGAAAAAAATATGAGTAGTTTGCAGAAAATAACACTTTTAGATTCGGTTGACTCTGTACAAAAATAAAACTAATATTCGTATCCAGTTCAAATTTGGGGGACTTATTTCTCATAACATGATCTATCATATGACATCAAATTTTGAAAAATATTGAAATCCTGCAGTTTTTAGTAAATCTCAAAAGAACAAAAACACCTTAATTAAGGGAAATGTAAAACCTCAAAGCCTGTTAAATTTAAAAAGTCAAATAGGGTAGAGTTGCCTATTTTCGGCCGTCTCCAGTTTCCGGCAACCTTTCGGAAAATCGTTATAACTAGGGATTTCAAAGGATTTATTCCAAAATTTTGCTCTTATGCTGTTATCTTATTTGTTAGAATAGCATACGAGCGAAAATTTGGAATAAACCCCTTCGAAATCACTAGTTGTAACGATTTTCCGAAAGGTGGCCGGAAACTGGAGACGGCCGAAAATAGGCAACTCTACCCTACGTAAAAAAAAAAACTAATAAAATACACTAAAACAAATTTATACGTGTTATGTAATTGTATGTACTATTTTTCTATCTTATTTGTGATAAGCCATTCGGTAAACTGCCTTGTAAAGCTTCAGATTAATTTCTCCTAGGAACAAAGTATACATTTCTTATGGTTTTTGCTGTGTTGAGTTCAAATCCGAAGTCAAAAAATTCTATGACTACAGGATTTTGAGATATATCTTCGCATTAAAAAATCACAAAATTAAGTTTTTTTTTTAGAAAATCTCAAAAAAAACTACTATGTCTCAAAAACGAGAGCTGACACAAATTTTTTGAATTCTGATACAAAATCAGCACACTTGAATCAATTAGAAAAGTATCCTTTTGTTTATGGGAGAGAGAAAATATGAATTTTTAAAGATCAGTTTCTTTTATGTAAGATAACCCAAAAGTACTAAATTTACTTAATTTAAGATATTTCGGAGAAAAAAAGAGATATTGAGGTGATTGAAACTAAATTTGAAAGAAAAAAGTTGAAAGTTCTTTCATAAACTGTTAAAAAGTTACAATGTTGCTTCGAAAACAGCAAAAAAAAAGGGTTTTTGAGATTTTCTAACAGGAATATCTAAAAAAACGTGACGTTCTAGAAAAATTCTGACTTCGGATTCGGAATCAGCATATAAAAATCCTTTAGAAAAGTATAAATTCATTAAAGGAGGATTTCCTTGCATACCAGTGTGTATTATCTCATTCGCCTGATTACTTCAGTATAAATCACAGTTGATAAAGTATTTAAAAAAGCGTTTTATCAATAATCGCGGATTACTCCGCACATCAAAGTTTGCTATGATCGCTAACTCATATTGCATTTGTTAAACAAATTAAATCGATCCAGAAATAATAAAAACAATTTCTCGCCAAATCCTAATTATCCAAAAAAAAAAAAAAAAAAGAGTATCAATATTGAACTTATAGACATCTACCAATTAGCAGGTATTACTTCTTCAATATAGCTCCTGTATACGACAAAATAACAGAAAATCTTGAAACCATGTTAGTTAAAACCACTTACCACCTTAAGGTTACCGTACCACTTGACTTAAACAAAAACCAAAAAAAAAAAACTCCAAACTACCAATTCGCAAACAAGCAAAAAATTAGCACTTTACCAATGTTTTTCGTTACAACAAATGTGTCTATATAGCTTCACCTGTTAAACCAACAAAAGGCGCAAATGTGCTTTCGGCCAAAAACATTCTCGCTGGCTAATAAGAGACCACACCAAACCGCATCCAAAAGCATAAAGACATATTTGGTACTTCAGTTCGATTTCGAGTTGGGTGTGAGTGTGTGTCTGGTCTATGTTTTTGTACAGCAAATGGTGCAACAGCTTTCAGCATTACTAAACTATAAAAAGAGGAAAAAAAAAAAAAACGACAACAATCATCGTATGCAATCGAAGAATAATATAGAATCAGGAGTTAGTAGTTGTTTCCTTTTCCGCCAGAGGGCATATCAATCGAAATCTCTATGCAAAACAAGATTTATCTTATATATTTCGCATTTGAAATGCAAAAATTGGAAAATAAATAGCAAAGTTGATGCCAAAACAAAGCTTCGTATGTTGCAAGCAAGCAGCAAGTTGAAGTTGCTGCAAAAGATGTCTGATGCCACATAAAAAACTGTGGCACTTGAATAAAAATATCTATAAAATGTACACAAACAACACATAAAACCTCAGACACACAAGACACCCAATCAAATACAACAAAAAAAAAAAATCGTAATTAAAATAATTTTCTACGTTTTTATTCTTCAGCTTCAGTCTTGCTTGGTAGGTTTTTTTTTCAATTTGACATTCATGTCAATATTGTCAACTGTCAGAGGTGTGTTACAATTATGGCACCTGTTGGTCGGTTTTTGCTGCTGTCAATTATTTGATAGGTTTGGTTTTCCAAACAACATATACACAAACACACTTATACAACACATTCAAAGTCTACCTATACTGACTTTTAGCGATGAAATGGTAGTAAATTAACGGTTAGTTTGAATTTATAGTTTTGCATTCTCTGCTGTGTTTTTCTTTTTTCCCGCCATTAAATGAATGACATTCGGTGTGCAATGTGTGACACTTGTGTTACGGTTCTAAGTTTATAGGTATTTTTTGTGGCAATTGGGTACCAATTGACATAGAGACTGACATAATTGACAGGTTAAACGTTATAAGAAAAGCATAGAGCATTAAGCAACATGGTGGTCGATCTATATAGTAGCTACTTTGTTTTTTACTTGTTGGTTGTCCTTGGCCCCGAATACCGAGTTTAGCATAAAATAACAATGAAATAGGAGTTTATTTCACCATCAGTAAATTGAAAGAGGTTCAACTTTGTTCTTTTAATGATTTTTTAATAAAATGATAAAATTTTTCATACTTTGGACGCATATATTTCCGTAACCAGATCTCGCAAATAATTTTGGTTTTCAATTTCGAGTAGAACTTGGAAAGACCTTTCGAATCATATCACAAACACCGTTCGTAACGACTTGTTTCATTTTCAAAAATTTAAACTCAAAAACACGCAAGGTTTCCATCATCATTTGTCGATTATATAATTTTCCGAATGAAAAGTGTTGATTTATGTATTTGTATTTCACGCACCTAAAAAAAAAAAAACTTCGATGATTCTCAAATTTCCTTCGCAAATTTATTTGCAAAGTAAAAAAAGTGCGTGCAAACTTAATATGGGAAACATTTAGCAACCTGCATGCGTTCTCACACCACCTACCGGTGTACCATGTCAAAATTAATATAACTCACTTTTATGCTTTTTTGTCTGCGGTTTCGAGTTTAGACAAGAAAAATACTTCCCTTACCTAACAAAAAGAGAGACGACAAAATCAAAACTATCCTTGACGTGCGTCGCAAGGTTTTTTTTTTCCTATATCCATTTATAGGAACAGCAGGGAATACAAAAAAAAAATAAGAAGACAAAAAAACAAAAAATAAGAACCTCACTTCTTAAATGCATTTGACATGTGCGTTTAATTTGCATGACACATGCCCATTTGAACGAACAAACAATTGCAACATATAATACGCACTCTGTGTTGAAACTTAAACTGCTACCACAGGTACAAAACCAACTCTCTCGGTGGCACAACAAATGACATCGCGCCCCATTCCCTCCCGATTCAGAAGTCAAGTTTTTTTTTTTTTCTTCTTTTCTTTATTATATGGACGGTACATTTCTTGGAACCCCGCGTGTACTTGCTACACATATACCTACAATCACATGCAATCCAATCGACAGTGATATTTAAATATTATGTGTGCGGCTTTTTAGCTACCAGTAGTAGGTAGGACTATATAGGATAGGTAGTTTTGCAAAAAGCAGCCTCTAAATATACAAGTTTGAGATACTTTTGTATCTATTGCCTGAAGAATTATTGTTTTTTTTGTATTCATTTTGATTCTTTTTTTCCTTCTTGATGGAGCTCAACAGTTGAAAGGTGAATATCACAAGATTGAAAGATTGTAAACAATACTGCTTAGGTTGATACAGTTAGTAAATGCAGCAAAAAAACATCGCATTTAGAATTTTGCAAGTTCGCAAAATTTGCGAAATCGAACTTTTGAATTTGAAAGAACTCCCATTTTTAACAATTTCTCCCAAAATATAAAGTATCAGCTTGGCAATAATATGTATAATCTCACAAATGATAGCTTAAAAATCTTGCAAAACGGTTGCCCATCTTTATACTTGTGATGCGAATAGAAATTTTGGATTTTTTAAAATGCGAAACAGTACCTAACTTATGCAATATTCTTCAAAATTAAAATGCGAAAGAGTTACATACTTCAGTTATATGTATTTTTGTAATCCTTTCATTTTGAGAAAACTATTTTGCTATTTTTAATTTTGCAATTTTAACGTTGCTTACTAGTAAAGTCTGTAACGTCTGGGTTTTTAATTAATTATTTTCGACAAAGCAAATTTAAAAAATGCACCACAAATTTGGCGAAAAGATAACACTACGAGTTAAATCAATCACCAAATGAAAATTTTCGAAGTTAAAATTAGAAGACAAAGTGAAGTTTGTTATTGCGAATTTTATAACTGGGAATGGAAAATTATAGATTTGCGAAATTAAAGACGAATTCATAAAATTGCTATCGCATTCAAAATGCTAATGCGACAGACTAAATTGCAAACTTTGGTTCTTGCAAAGCAATGACAAATGGAGCAATGAGACTGCGATTTCGTTTCGGAATATTAGTTGTGTGATTTTGTGTGAGCTTTGCGTTTGTGCGAACCTTAAAGCAATTAGTAAGCACAGGTAGAATAGAAAAATAGCAGTTAGCAAAGTTATGTGAAGCAAAATTATGAAATTTAATTATTTGGGAAAACGCAAATGCGTTCAATGTGCGAAGTGTGGGTATTTCGAAATTTGTGTAAGGAATCAACGTGAAAATGTGAGTCCCTCGTACAAAATGCTCCAGGGCAAAAAGTGCTAAATGAAGTGGCTGTGAAAACTAAAAGTGAGTCTGCGAACATTTATTAAAAAATATGAAATTGTTATTCTTGCCCAAATGAAGTTAGGTGATAATATTTGCAAGAAAATGAAAATTGAAATTATTAGGTTGCTAAATACAAATGATTTGTCATTTTTTCAAAGCACAAAATCATGAATAGAAAATAAATATTTTATTTCGCAAATTTAAATGCGAAACAGCTATTTGTGATTTGTGGAATGCAAACAACTCAAAACCAAGTACCATGAATTTGCAAGTAAATTTAAATGCGAAAAATTAGAAAGCAAAGTAATGTAATAATTGTAATATTTAGACATTAAATTTTGCGTGATATTAAAATGCATAATTTATGAGATTGTGATATTTGCAAAATACCAAATAAACTTGCAAAACGTTGTTATTAAAGAAGTGGAAACCGAGGCAAACCAAAGTAATGACATTGCGAAAATCTTCGAAAGTAATAATTGAACTTAATTTTTCTTATGCAAAAGCGTAAAAAAGTAAGGAACAATAAATTTGCAAGATAGTTTTATGCGAAATTGGAAAACTAAGACCCTTTGCAGATTTAAAGTAAAAAATTTCCAAAATTTGATATCGCAAAGGAACCTTAAAGACAGAACAGACAAATTTTTAGTTTGCAAAGTTTGAAAAATGCGAATTCAGTCTAATTTTCAAGATTGTTCAAAATTTGTTCAATATAATTTTTGGATTTTCTTTTGCTTCTGTCAGTTAGAAAATTTTGAAAGCCCTTTCAACATCTCCTTAGCTGGTGAAACCTTAACTTTTCCTCCTCCATGGTAGGTATAGCTTTATGGTGGTAAACGGGGCTGTTGCAAGAATAATATTCCACCGCATAGAAAATCGCATTCATAAATTCTGTAGCAAGTGCAACAGATAAACCTATACGAGTTCAATACCAGACCAAGATAGAAAGAGAGAAAGAGAATGAATGAGTGAGTGGAGCAAAAAAAAAATCTAATACAATCTGCAGCTGGAAGTATGACACTATTATCCCACAGAATATACCGATTGACATTCGCTCCATTCAAAGCCTTGCAACCAAGAGTGGTGCCCCTTGTTCCGGAACGACCCTCTGCCCTACTATTGTCCGTCAGTCCGTGTGTGTCCTCCACCGACCGGTGCCGTTCGCCACCGCGCAGTTTGACATTTCTCCGGAGAGATCTCAAAGTGGCAGTCAAGTTGCACCAGCAAGCAGCAGCCAGTACCCAGGAATATGCATCACACGGCCAACAGATTGTATGTGGGTGGTTGGCGGATGACTATGGCTTATAGATGGTGGATCGCGCCCCGTCCGTCGTCATGGTGTCAATTAAATTGGCCAACTGCACAAAATGTTTTTATATTCGTTCGCCGGGACCATTATTCAAAATCGAGAGCATGGCCAAGCCGAGGCAGTATGCAGACATCACGCAGGACAAAGAGGAGGTAAGAAGGGTACAGGAACAGTGGTAAGTTGCTTGTGCAGTAAGGTGCACATTTGGTATTCACTTTACGTCTCACGTTGTCGTCGTCGTATGTCGTTGTTGTCGGTGTCACAAATGTCGATGTCGTTGGGGCTTTTGTCTTTTGTGCCACATCTATACCCAATACCCAGAACCCATTTGATAGAAAGAGAGAGCGAGAACAAAAAAGTCAACTTGAGGTATCCGTAATGTCGCACAATAAGATACAATTGGACTATACGACGAAACACAAAAACGGAACGGGACGAGACGGGACATATACCTCGCACTCGCGCACCAGCCTAGAGAAACGTGTGGTGCAAGGTGTCCTCTCATGTCCGCGTTAACGCGCGCGATGGAATTACAAAATGTGTCATAGATAAGTCGCACTTCTATAAATAATAATGTGAAAAGTCAGATGTGAATTAAACATTGTATACGCGAAATATACGAATGCAGATACGACGACCGACATCGACGACATCGACTACGACTATATGACTATTGACTATGATTACGACTTTTGACTACGACACCGACAACCGACGACGACGACGACGACAATGCGCACCACAGAGAGGTCCTGGTGAATGGATATACGAGTAAGTTGCATTTTTGTTAAACAATTTTTTTTTTCTTTTTTTTTTTTTTAATTTTATTCGGGACACGATAAACTTTTGATGACAATTGTTGCACATTGCGGTATAATACGCTACATGTCCAGTATTATTCAAGTGTTGCCGGGATTGTTGTGTGTTGAACGGTTGTGTTTTATTCGTTGAAGTATTTAAATGACAGATACAATGCAAAGTGGTGGCATATTCGTATATATTGAAGCACACCTACAATAGATGTTAATATACAAAGCAAATAAAAGAAGTAAAAAAAAAAAAAACTTGTCGAAGAAATGAGGCTTTCATTGGTATGGCGAAATGGTTGGTAACTTTTGCGGATGTCGAAAGGAACAGAGGCGGCGCTAGACCAAAATGAGGTGTGTGCGAGAGTAAATTAGCGGGGCCCCTGGGGAAAATTGTTAGAACAAACTTAAGACAATAGGTGTTTCATTTCAATGTAGGTGAAAAACAAAATGCACGACTCGATCTCACGAACTTGAAATTGATTTAATTTTTAAATCTTTTTATATGAATAAGATTATTTGATTATTTGAACTTCGACACAACGACGTTACTCTCTCTCCATTTAGAATATTTTTTTTTACAACAAAAAATTTTATATTATAATATACCTAGTGCAAAAGTAAAAAAAAAATACGAAAATATACAATTTTCCCATTTTATTGTTAAATCTCTTCAGAAAAAAAAGCGACAACGAAACAATACTGAGGATATTAGAATTTTATTCTGTGTGAAAAATCCCTCAATAAGAAAAAAAATACAAGAAAAACAAAATTAAAGAAGAATTTCCCCGCTATAAAAAAAGGAAGAGTCTCACCGCTCTCCTGAAAAAAAACTCCCAATTTTTACTACATTTTTGGTCTCTTTTTTTACATTTTTTCCCAAATTTTATCTAAAAAAATACAACAAAACAAAATTTTCTGCAACAATATGTGAAGTACGTACATAACAGAAACAAAATTAATTCGCTCTTCAAATCAAACAAAATAACAACATTTTATTAAAGCGCATTAAAAAAAAATCAAAATCGTTAGGAATCTTTATAAACATTTTTCGGAAAAAAAACTATTTTAATAAAGTTCGTATGAAATTTTGAAGAAATTATTAATCTACATTCCAAATTTCAGAGAAAAAATCAAACTTTCTTCATCGAAAGATAGAAACTATTAAAAACTAACACTTGAATGCTTTTTTTAATAAAATCATTGCAGTAATTTTTAAGTAAGTTCTACTATTCTAAAATTGGTATAATATAATACAGCTATTAGATATTTTTTTTAATGTAGGAATATTTGTTTCCGACAGTTTGTTCTTGGTTCCTTTTAAAGAATATAAAAATATCAATTGAATCACCAATTGGAAGGAGGGAATAAATCCATCTCAACTTATTGTTGGCAAAACGCAAATAACTGCATAACTTCTTTGTTTGACGGTTATAAGAATGTGGTTAGGCTAGTCTCACGTTAGTCTCTAAATTTGAAAATTGACACTTTTCCAACAACCTGTAGTATCGCTGAGTGCCATATTAAAATAAAAAATTAAAATTTATCAGTAAGAAAAGGAAACAAAGCCGGGATTTGTTGTTTCTTTAAACTTTTTTTTAAATCACTTGTATTTCTATTAGAAAAACAGTTTTTGTTTCTTTCTTCGGCGTAACCGATCGATGCGATGGTTCACGTATATAGACGGCATCAAAATTTAATTTTAGGAATATTTATTGCTTCTTTTAATTGGTGATTCAATTTGGCTTTTGAGTTGGGAAGACGAGGCCGGAAAAAAACCAAGGGGCTTTCCCTGCTAGATGCAGGAAGATAACTTAAAGTTTAGATTAAGTTTAGTTTCTGTTTGGCTTATAAACTGAAACTTAAAATAACTCGAGTAATAAAAGAGTTATCGGGAAAATTTAAACAGTGTTTGAAAGAAGAATATCTGCCCTTACATTTTTGTTTGAGCAAAACGAGAAAAGTTTGGTTGATTATGAATCCGTCCGTATTTTGAAAAATCAATGAATTCGCAAAATGTGTTCGAATATGGAATTTCTAACAGCGAAAATTCAGTTGAATGGTGCTTTTTAATCATTTTTCAAAGAGTGAAAAATTATAAATTAGTTTATTTAAATTGCGAGCGTTAGCGAGGTAAAATTTTTTTTTAGAGACAATAATTCTAACCCATTCTTATTTGAGGAGCTCAGAACTAAAACGGCCTAACCCACATTTTCAAAAAAATCAAACTGAGTACACAGATCGAACCGCAATAAAACAATTTATAATATAAAAATACATCCCCATTAAATAGAGTTAAAATTAGAGCCAAAAACTTTTGTCACTCTAGTGGACGCCATTTTGGCTTCGGCGACAAAATTGCCTAAATCATTTATAGCAAATGTAGTTTCGGAATAAAAAAAATATCAGACCTTAGCCCAAAAGTGTAGCCAACACTCCTAACTAAAAAAAATTACAAACTAAGTATTGAATAATATTTTTTTTATAACTTTTACAAGCCAACAAAAAAGAAACCCTGAAAATATGATTTTCTTTAAACTCGTTTTTCTCAAAACGAAATTTTGTGGGTTAGGCCGTTTTGGCGCTGAGCGCCTCATTTATACCTACATAAAATTTATTTTGTACAATTTTAAATACCTATACAAAATTGGAAAATAGCCTTTTTTTCACTGAGATTTTGTTACCAACAATTTTTTACATTTCATTAAGTTTTAAATTAGATTGGAAATCTTAAAAGCAAAAATTTTAAATAATCCAAGTTGTTTGGCAAACTAATGACATAATTATGTTCTTCACTTAAGAAAAAAAAAGTTGAACAATAAACTGTTTAATTTTCTTTTTCTAGCGAAAAAAACAAATATTTTTTTTTCGTACTTTTGCAAAAAGTGGCTAACATAGTTAAAACCATGCTCCGACTCATCTCAATGCAATTATGTATGGAGATCGAGTGGAAACAATTTCAATTATTTTTTGTTTGATTGTTATGAATAAAGAAAAGAGACATCATGGTTTTTCGGATTTTATTATTTCCAAAAGCCATGACATTTTCATTTGGCGACAGCGGGGCCCTTCAAGCGCGGGGCCGTGTGCGGGGGCACACTCCGCACACCCCTTCCGCCGCCTCTGGAAAGGAAGGTCTTATTTTTTTTTTTAGCTGATTATGCGGAAAATTGAGAGGAAAGTGGACTTTCGGGAAGTGTTCAAAGAAAGTGACATATGGAAAGTACCTATGTAGGCCAAGGAAACTGGCCTTTGAAAGTTATGAGGTTGACAAAATGTGAAAACCTTTCGCTAACAGTCTTGGCTACAATTTATTCAAGTTATCTGATATTTATATTATTTCAGACAGTCTGATGAAAAGTTTGACAGTTCTAAGGTGTAAGTACTTTATTAGTTTCTGCTGTGATTTACCAATTTCCTCTGATATTCACCAATTTCCGCTTTGATTAACTAGTGTTTGCTAAATTTTAAGAATGTACGAACGAGAAGGCACTATTTGCGGATAGGGATGTGGTAAAGAACGATTTTTAAAAAGCCGTGATAACAGTAAGCAGCATACAAAAAGAGCAGCTATTAATAGCTGCTATTTAATCACTTTTTAAATAGTTAAAGATAAAAAATTTTATTTTCGACTTGAAATATGGCTGAAAATATGAAATACAAAATAAATAAAAATAAAGTAGGTAACCATTTTCGATTTTTGAAGTGAAAACTTCTTTAGTTCACTACGATACACAGTGCGTCGAGTGTATGGGGGATGTGGACAAAATTCAAGAAAATAAAAATTTTTTGTTTCTATGAATAAGAAAACCTTCAGAAACGCATATTTATGGTATATTTTATCAAAGTAATGATAAATTTCACAAAAATATAATACAGTTTTAAATAATATCGAATGAGAGCCAACTCGCTGCAGGCAAAATTCCTTTAAAAAATGTCCAACTATATTAAAGTCAATGTTAAGACTGTTTTTTTTTTTATAATTTATTCCTACAAAAACAAAAAAAAAAAAACAAAAGAAAAGAAAATATATAAAATAGAAAAAAAAAAAACATCAGAAAATTGTCCAAAAAATGACAAAAGTGCAATTTAATTCCACGATACTTTGGAACAAAATATTTTGGAAAGGCACTTTAGCATCCACAGCTTTTTGTTTTACTTAAAACAAACTCATAAAGCACTTTTATGTTTGAAAATTTTACAATTTCAGCCAATTTTTCGAAAGATTCCTTGTTTTTTAGTACTGAAAATGAGTCTACAAGAATGTAAATATTTTGAAGATGAGCAAAAAAGGTGAGTATGATTAGAAAGTAGAAATATAAGATTCTGCTACAGCTTGCTACAGTATGGTATAAATTTAGTTTTTGTGTCACAAAAAACTGACTTTTTTAGGTTAAATTTTTTAAAAACTAATTTCACTTCACAAAAAAAAAACTGACATACACACCTGATCTACAGATATTCATTTTGATAATTAACAAAAAAAAAAGTCAAGAACATTTTGTTTTCACTTAAAAAAAATGATAAACATCAATTTGAACCAAAGCTTGAATAATCAAAATATCATGAAGAACACCACTAATCTTTTTGAATCTTGTATTTAAGCAGTGAAAAACTGTGTTTTATTACTGTCGAGTATAAGCCCTTCATGTGAAGCGACGGTTTTTCATCATATAGGTAATAGACTTGATTTTTTTATTTTTGTCCACTGGTCAACGCACTGTGCGATAGTGATTTGAAACAAGATGAAACGAAAAAGCGACACGAAAAATCAATTGATCATAACTTTTTTGTTTTAATAGATAGATGAATGAAATTTATATAGTAGATAGGTAATTAAATAAATTATGATTGTGCAAAATTTCAATTAATATTCAAAATTCTGAGATAACGGTGAAAAGATGTTCTTTTTCTAAACACGTTATATCTTTTGATCTAGAGCACATAACAAATTTATTTAACTTTAATACGCATGCCGATAATATTACCTTTCATTTTATATATAACACATAATGGTACGTGCTCTACAAGTTATTATAATCTTTAATTGAAAAATTTGAAAATTACCTCAAAACACCTTTGAAGATCTGTTGCCGATGACCAGTTTGAAATTTCGACATGGTTGGCTTTAAAAAATTCTTACTTTTTTTGTAGGCATGGTAGAAATATGATTGAAGCATCATAGTCCAGTCAAGTTATACTTTTGCTGAGAAATAATTCGCAACTGCAATTTGTACTCAAAATATGAAAGTACACTAGTACAGGAACTAAACCCCCCATTTTCCGAACAAATGTCTGGACGACTTTGGCCGCCATTTTGTTTTGAACAGTTTTGCGACTATCGCTTGTAGTTCGGCTAGTTTTGGTCTTAGAGAAAAATGTTATGAGACAAAGTTGTAGCAAATTTTGTTTCCCACAAAAAATGTTAAGTAAGTTTTTATTCTAAAACCTACCGTTGATTTTTAATAATTTTGTTTCCAAATTAAGCCATTATTTTTAGAAAATTTCCCCTTCTGGCTAAATGGGGGGGAATAGACCCCCCCTCCAGTACGATTTGTTTCTTGTCTCAACTCAACTTACTCGAATCACCCTGTTTTTGCAAATTTTTTTTTATTGAATTTTTGTTTTAGTGAGGAAACGGCAACTCGGACAAAAAAACTGAGTATGAGACAAACATAGATAATTAGTAGCTCTTTAACTTTTATAACAACAATTTTTTAATAAAAGTTTGAAAAAAAAAGTTATGGTGAATATAAAAAATAAGTGAGCATAGCATTTTACGAAATACATTATAACTCCTAAATGGTAGGTTTTAGAATAAAAACTTACTTAACATTTTTTGTGGAAAATAAAATTTGCTACAACTTTGTCTCATAACATTTTTCTCTAAGACCAAAACTAGCCGAACTACAAGCGATAGTCGCAAAACTGTTCAAAACAAAATGGCGGCCAAAGTCGTCCAGACATTTGTTCGGAAAATGGGGGGTTTAGTTCCTGTACTAGTGTACTTTCATATTTTGAGTACGAATTGCAGTTGCGAATTATTTCTCAGACCTCCATACAACCAAATCTAAAATGACTGGACTATCATATAAAAGGTGAAATAATAATGATATAAAATTTATTATAGGTTGTCTTTTAAAAAAATGGATTTAATGGCGTTAGAAGAGAAAAGAGATTGATTGTTTTGCTTTTTTTATGAAAACTAATTGGGTTAAAAAAATTCTAGCTCTTTATGTAGATGTTGTATAGACATGGTCGATATAAATATTTTGAGCTGAAATAATAAGCTTTCAGATGTTATAAAATTGATTGTAAGTTGTCATATAAAAAAAGTGATGGAATAAAAAAAAGTTATATTTTTTCGATTTTTTTTTAAATGATGTTTAAGGTTTCACTTCAACCACGTGTGAATTGCACACTTGATTTTTTTTTAATAAGAAACAACTCCTTGAACAATGGTATTTCAAATTCTCTGTTTCGTCATCACTATCAACTTTTCTCTACCTATATCTTTTCTTTTTACGTCGTTAACCAAATTATTATATAAAGAGAACAAAATTCACCCAAAAAGTAGTGAAATTTAAAAGAGCTGAGAACATTTTCTGAAGAAGAGCAGTTACAAAGAACGGAGAGCAGCTTTGCTTATAAAAGCAGCAAAATCTTTAAGAGCATATAGAAAATTACTTCTGTTTTCCGTGTTGCATTGATCGCTTCATGTTCATCATTTTATTAGAAAAGAAAGAAAAGAATACAGCAAATTCAATTGGTTTGGATTTTTGTAAGGCTGAAAACTGAGTAGTGAGCGGCTATTTCGAAGAGCGATTACAACTGTTCCCTGCTCACTGGAAGAGCAAAGTAATAAAAAGCAGCTATCGCAATAGCAGCTATCGCAATAGCAGCTATCACAATAGCATCCTCATCTCTATTTGAGGACGCAGGGTAGCACCAAGACTCGATCAATTTAACTCTCTGAACATGTTCCAAAAGAATGCTTTCTAGGGTCATCAAACTACCGTGCTGACCTGCTGCGAAAATTATGGAAGAAATTACATTTTTAATTTAAGCGTGAAAACACTAAAAATCATTAAAAAAAAAAAAAAAACTTGGCACAGCTTGACAAGCAATCAAAAAAAAAAAAATCAATAAATTTAATGTTGATCTCTGATTAAAAACAAAAAAAGATACACAACAAAAATCCATAAAATAAAAAAAAAAACAACATAATTTCCAGAAATATCACAAATACCTTAACCAACTTATATGCAAATAGTTCATGCAATAAAAAGATCGTAAATTTAATTGATTTTAAATATACATATTAATTCTCCTTCTCTAGGGTATATAATTTTTTTGTGTATTTTTTTTTATTATATTTAAACATTAAATTGGTTATACAAACATCGTGTGCTTTTAACTGTTATATGGGGGGACCAAAAATAAAAAAAAAAAACAAAATCTATTTCTATTTTATAGTTTTTTTTTTCATGTAAATGTTTTTTTTTTTTTTTAGTTTATTATAAATCCAATTAAGCAGCTGATTAAATTAAATTAAAAGTAATAAAAAAAAAAAATGCAAAGAATATGAAATGTTAAAATTCCTCATCATATAAAGCAAAAGGAATTAATATTTGTTGTTTTTGTTGTGCTTTATTTTCTTTATATTTCTTCACATAAATAAATATATAAGTTGTTTGGTTTGGTTTGGTTCAAATTTGATGGTATCCATAAAGATGTCAAGACTAATTTCAAAATATTATTCAAAAAAAAAAATTAAAACGTTCTTCATAAAATCGAAAGTCAAAACAAATAAATTATGCAAATTTTGCGACAGCCGTTAACTAGGATGACAGAATAACGAATTGATATGTGAGGAGACAACTTTAAATCAGTCAGATATAAATTTTAAGATTATCAAGGTTATGGATAAAATTTGTGGTTTTTTTTTATTGAGGCTGATAAACTTGGACCAAATCAATAGACTTTTTTGATTTTTGAAGCAACGTTATAAATTGAAACTATAACTACTGTCCTCTAAAGCTGAACAGATCACCTAGGACCTCCTAGGACTCAATAGTTTTCAAAAACCATAAACTCAAAAAAATTTGGAAAATGGAAAACTTTCAGAAAACTAATATAAAACTATAAGATCCTTCTGAAGAACCCAACTATTACAATAGCTTCTGTAAATTGAAATCTTGCAAGCAATAGCTTTTATAGAGCTTGTATAGAGCTTCCTTTAGAAACAAATTGTTTATAGAAGATCAAACTTGTTTAACAACTTCTAATAAATTGTTTAAATATTGTTAAAGAAACTTTACCGAAACTTGTTTTTCGGATAAGCTTCGGTAAATGTACTTATAGAAGTAAAGTGAAGTTTGATCTTGAAAAAATTTTGTTTTAACAAAGCTTCTATTGGAAGCGAATGCTGTGACCCCCTCCCAAACTGAATTTTTGAGATCCGTGCCTATAATAAGGCACTTGGGCTTTAATTGTTCTATCCTCAGATTCTCACGTTTATTTTTCAAAAATAATTTTCTATATTTCTTACTTTTCACATCAATCTGAAGGTTCAACATAATAATAAACCTCTAATCACCTTAACAATTAAGAACCACAGGTAGTCACAAAATCCAGCCAGCCATCATTCTATTCCTACAACTATTCACTATATTTTTAACTTCCATTGCCGTGTCGTGGTGCACATAATTCAAAATTAACCAATGACAGAATGGTGGTCAGCCAATCAAGGATCACGTTTTGTTTGATCACTTTTCGATGTCCGCCATTCCTTTTTAGAAATACAATTTATACCTTACACACACATAAACAACAAAAAATAGACACGAAAGTTAACCATTAATTTACACAAAGTCAGAGAAAAAAAAAACAAGTTGGACAGATAGATAACCTAACCATTATACACGAATGACGATGGACAGGCTTGCCTATAGAGTTGAAAGATAGGTATAACAATTAAATGCATCGCGTAGCGCAGTCATAAAAGGTTGAAATGTACCAAGCTGGCTGCATGCATACCACATGCCAGGTGAATATGAGTCAATAAATCGACAAACAACCAAGCAATCATAATGAAATTCATTTTTCCGTCATAATTGCCATGCGAGAGACAGCAACAGCGGCTTTAACATGAATTAAAAGAGATTTTTATCTTTTAGATACATATTTTTTTATCTTTTTTTTATGGGGGTTTGATACTTTTTTTTTGTGTTGGAAATTAAAATAAAAAATATGAATGCCTAGTTGACAGATCGAATTTCACTTCCTATTATGTTAAGGTGAGATCAGGGTTTAAAAAGATTTTCTTATAACAAGATTAACGAAGCGGATTTTTTCCAAAAACATTCCTAGATACAAAAGATGAACTAAAATTATTTTTTTGTCAAGAAGAGATAAAATATGCATTATCTACTTAGTTAAATTAGAAAACAAGCAATTTGGATTTTCGACAAAAAATCAAGATAAGCCCTTGCCAAATTAAAATTACCTCCAAATTCATCAAGTGAGATATCAAAAGAAAGGTCTCTTTAAGCTCTATTCATAACTGAAAACTTTAAGTTTCTAAGAGGTCTTGTTCCTGAGATATTTGCAAACAAACAAAAAAATTTTGTTTGCTTTCTTTTCCGAGCCGATATCTTTTGATCATAGTCTCGAAATAAGTTTTGGTTTACTAATATGAGTTCACAGTGAAGAGGTGTGTCCATTCCGGTAAAAAAAAACCACAATTTTTTTTTTCAGTTTTTCGAGAAAAAGTCACTTCCTAAAAAAAAAGTGCATTTCCAAATCTATAGAGTGACACATCAAAAGAAAGGTCTTCTTAAGCCCTATTCATAACTGAAAACTAAAATATTCTTGCAGGTCTAGTTCCTGAGATATTTGCAAACAAACAAATATATTTTTTCTTTTCCGAGTCGATATCTTTTGATCAAGGTCTCGAAACAAGTTTTGGTTAACAGATATGAGTTCACATTGAACAGGGCTATAAATTTCGGTTAAAAACAATTTCAATTTTATTTTTTTCAGTTTTTCGAGAAAAAATGCATTTTAAAAAATTCCTCCAAATTCATCGAGTGTGATATCAAAAGAAAAGTTTCTTTAAACTCTATTCATAACTGAAAACCAAAAGTATTTTGAAGATTTTGTTGCTGAGTTACATATTTTTTTCTTAAAGAAATTTAGTTTTTTTCTGGTTTAAATAAAACATTTCATTGAAGAAAACCTTAAATCACTGTCAAATGCCACCAAAAGAAAAAAAAAAAACCAAAATGTTTATGTCAATGAATCACTCTCATCACCATTTGTTTAATATAACTCATGTCACTATAAAAATGAAATAATATTCATTTTCAAAAACCAGAAAAAACAACAAAATAATACCCCCTGAGTCAGAGCTACGACGAATTTACAACCTTGACAATAAATTAAAAACACCAAATTCCAAACAAATATGTCAATGAATCAACCGTCAAAAGTTTGTTGCCTGATGATTTTCTCAGAGATTCGTTTGTTTAAAAAAAAAAATATATAAAAAAACCCGCACTTAAACTCAACCAACCCTCTAATTGAGGCAGATGAAATAAATCCAAATGCATTTTTCTTGAATTATTTTATCTTTGAATTATGACAGCGCGCGGTAACATTATATACTTTTAATAATTCGGGTTAAGGGTACATATGTCTACATATCAACTTTAATGCATTCACCCAACTATTGTTGGACTATACGGACATAAAAAAAAACCGGGGATGTTATAAGATAGATGGCCGCTTTAAATAGCACAACGAGACCATATCATCAAGATGCTACAATTCACTCTCTTTTCTTTCCATTCTGTCTAAGATTTATAATAATAATTCAAAAAAAAAAAGAAACAAAAAAAAAACTATAATAGAAAGTCCTTAGCAGACTGCACAAGAGAGCCCAAGCACAAGCGAGAGGAAAGAAAAGAAATGGATTTTTGACAGATTTATGACTATCGGAGCCGTCTTAATTTTTTGAATTATAGCCATCGAAATAGACGAAATGAAAAAAAAAAAAAAAAAAAAATCCTGAAATGCTTTCGTTGCGCCTTGATTTAGAGTTGCCTTTTTTTTTTTTTTTCTTTTCTTCTATTCAGTTTTTGTTTCTTTTTCTTTTCTAGAAACATCATCGTCGTTGTCGTAACCCTGTTCCGGCGTATATTCTGAGATTCCGACTAACGAAACGGACGGATGTACTTAAGTATACCAGGCATTATAGATATTCCACATTTTCCAAACCACTTTTCGACGACGTCAAAAACTCCTGCTGGTTAGAGAGATTGCTGGTTGAATACATTTCTTTTTTTTTTCTAAATGTCGTCCGCTAGAATGCTACCGAACTGACTCGTGGTTCGGGTTCGTTGCTGCACTCTTCCATTCAAGTTGTCAGAATCCATTCTTTTAATAAATCACAGTGTGTGGTAGTACTCTGGGGTACTTAGTGTAGTTATATAGAAATTGAACTGGTTTGGGACTTGATGATGATGATGGTGAAAAACTGGAACCAAACCCAGCCAGGAACACCACCGAACCATATTCTACTACCAATGTTATTGAAGGCAATAAACAAAATATCCTTACACACATACCAACAAGTAAGAGGACTGCTTCCCAAACATGAATCCACTTAACGCTCGCAAAAATTGCGGTTAGACCTCAATTAGGGATCCCACAATTCCCGGGAGTCCGCGAAATACGCCATATCCTCCCCTGGTAAAGTACCTATATAGGCTCTGATGGCTTTTCGTATATTAGATCCACTTTCGCGACGAGTGTATAGAGGTAGCACAGAAAAAGCGAATCACATGTCGCACATATTCGGAATGATAATTGGCCAGTAATTGTCAGGAATTATTGGAACCGATGTAAAGGTTTTTGAATATAAGCGAGAGAGCGCGGAACAACAAAAAAAAAAAAAAAAAAAGGACACTGAACAACAAGGACGACAAAGTACTATAGAGAGCTTTGGATGGATTTTATACCACTGGACGACTAGTATTTTGTCGTTTTAGAAAATTTGTTCCACAATAGCACAAGAGATGTGTGTAGTTTAGGGTACTTTTTTTCGTCGAATTTCAAGCCTACACTGAAAGAAAGGAAATGTTGATCAAAAGCTATTTTGGACACAGAAATGAAGTATTCCATTTCCATATGCCTTTATCTATTCACGTGATCAAGAAGCTTACTGGGTTCTTGTTCATTAATAATTTTTCGGTAAAATTTCTTTTTTCTGGTCTGGATATTTTCTTGAGAGGATAGGGTAATTTTAAAAACATTTAGCGGACAAAAAAATTGGTTATGAAAACTTACCAGGAGGATGTTAATTATGACACTTCTTCAACTTTATAATTTTAGTTTTAACCAATTGTTGTTATTTCTTTTGCTGCATGGGAGAAAGAAATAAAAATTTAAAATTATTGATTAATATTTTGAAACTAGATGTTTTTTTGTTTAATTCAATGAACTTTATATTTATTGAAAAAAAAAACAGAATTTTGATTGGTATAAATTTTTAATATCAGTTAAACCATTTAAAATAAGGTTACATTACTCACGTCCCTTACTTTGGGGGACACTTTGTGGCGGAAAATATTCTAGCTCGCATAGTTTTTGAGTTATTGATTTTTCTGAAATGATTAAAAAAAAATTGGTTTGGTTGAGCTCCAAAATTTTAGCTTTTTGAATGCTTTTCAACTCCACAAACTTGGTTTTTATAACCTCAACTGTTTTTTTTTTACTAAAAATTCCGCTAAAATAAGACTGAACTTACCGAACGAAAATAGAAAAATTTTAATTTTTTGATGTCACATTAAATGCTTAAATTAATTTTGTAATTCCACCCAATCGTTTTGTATTTCAATCTAAAGTTTCAGAAGTTCACATTTTTGAAAAATATTTTTTTGTAATTTTTTTCCTTTGCCAGTAGTTGTAGCGTTTGGTTGCGATTCAAATTGAATAAAATATAGGCTTTTGAAATGTGAATGATGAAAAACTCATACAATGGATTAAAAATTTATTTTTAAATAAATTTTTTTGGGATCCAAAAAAAAAAATCGGAATTATATTAGAAGATTTTTCGTGCTCTATCTTTTATGTTTTTTGGCATAGGTATATGAAATGTAAATATACAAAAATGTAGGAAATTTAATGGTTTTTAAAAAGTATTAGAAGTGATTTTAAAATCGGAAGGCCATTACACGAGATAAATGTATGAAAATCCATTTTTAGACCGAAAATCCAACAGTTTTTTGACAATAACTTTTTATTGATAAGAGCTATCAAAAATTTTGTCATAACAAAAACTCTAGAGAATGTGATTTTCTATAAAAGTAAACAAAAATTATTAGTCTATGACCAATAACGGCCGCAAAATCAAATAAATGCTTTTTTTCAAAATGGCAAACGACGCAGTGGATTATTTTGTTCGAACTTTGTGGTTTTAGAATCCTCAAGAGTTACTCTTTAAAATAAACCAATAAAACTCTCCTTTTTGAGCAATTTTGAGAGGTTTTATGGTTTGAAGTGTACAGTTATTAAACTACTGCTAATGAACATTTGTGAAAAGATGTGTTAAAGAAAAAAAAAAATGTTAAAAAAGACTAAAAATAAGTACACTTCGAAAGTCTACATTTCATCCAATTTTAGACGCATTCAATTATTTTCGTGGCCATCATATAAAAAGATAAAATATTTATTAAGTTAATATTAAATTTCTCTACGTGTACCCAATATTTTTGTGGTAGGTACAGAAAAAGCTAAGCGCGACTGATTCTGTTCTTAATGAATCATAAATTAACGAAAAACAAGTGCGTTTTATAGAGCATTTAGAAGAGGATTTTTAATACTAACCTACAACTAACTACCTCTATATATTGGGTGTAAAAGCTATATAGAACTATATTCTAACTAGATATAACAATGCTTTTAGAAATAATATTTTTGGGATTAATTTGGAATTTTGTGCAATTTTGCATATTTTATAGTTAATTTGTTGCATACATTTTGATTTTGTATCTATTACGAATACTTGATGTAAATAATGTGAATGGGTTTTCTACAAAATTTTGTAACAAAATTGCTAATAAGTAGGCTAAAGTGTATAAAAATGATTTTAATGGAGTTGAAAATATATCGCTGATTATGGGAAATTATTTTATAATGATGATGATGGTTTTTATTTTTCGAGTGAAGGGATCATGTTCTTAACACAAAAAACCTAGAATACTTCATTTTAAGAGTTTTTGAATCAAGGCAGAACCATTTTTTGTTTAATTGATACTTTTTAAAAATTATTTTTGAAAGTTAAAGTGGTGTTATTTCAAAAAGAGG
Organism: Episyrphus balteatus; assembly: GCF_945859705.1. Classification (NCBI taxonomy): domain Eukaryota; kingdom Metazoa; phylum Arthropoda; class Insecta; order Diptera; family Syrphidae; genus Episyrphus; species Episyrphus balteatus. The sequence goes on along the minus strand of NC_079137.1, from coordinate 2,427,652 downwards.
ATTTAACAGTCAAAAACCTTACAATGTGAAAAGTTCTTAGACCTCTAAACACAATATTTCGAAAGTTACGGGCCAATAACCAAACAAATATTTCATTTATTTTTTGAAAAAAAAAAAAAAATTCTTTCTATTTTTTCTTAAAAATTTAGACGGTAACATTTGTATTTGTATGTATTAAAGAGTCCTCATTTCGTGCTTCGTGCAAGATACAACAAAAAAATGCAATCCAATCCATTCTCACTTAACATAATTATCGACTTTAAGCCGCATTTTGTATTTAATTAATTAACTTTACATGTCACACACAAATAACCTGTCCATTTGGTTTCAATTCAACCACAACCATCGACATGAACAGAATTCTTTCTTTCAATACTTCAATAAAAACAACAACAACAAGAAATCTCGATCATTCCCACTCACAAATACACACAAAAAAGTAGATATACTTCAAATGAACGACAGTAATAAAAAATAAAGAATCCCCGCTTCAACTTCAAAAAAACACTCTCCGGATGCGCATCAAAGAAAAATCCCTTCATTTTACAAATCCATAAGATACTCGTTCATTCGTATACGATACCAGAAAAAAGCCAACATATCCACATTCCATGCAAACACATATTCCTATATCAATTTAATTTCCACCATAAAATATTTCTTTAAAAAACTAAAAATAAATATTTTTTGTATATAAAAAAAAAAAAAAAAATAATAAACTCACATTTTATAACTAAAACTAAAGAAATTCCCAAATGTATCTATGTTAAATATATGGCAAAAATATCCCATTGCAAATATTTTCCAATCATTTCCACCAATCAACTCTGTGATCCTCTGGAACAAAAAATAACTAAAAAAATACATCCTTTCAGGAAAAAAGATACTTTTTTCTTTTTGTACATATTTTCCCTTCAAAAAAACCTCAACAACTCCCATAATCTCATCATGACCGTCCACCGCGCAACCAGAAATCAATGACGTTGACTTGGGTACGACACGAAAGCTGAACGAGGATTTCTCGAATCCTGATACTCATCCATCCACCATAAATACAAAAAAAAAGATACAAATACAACTTCAAACCAAAAAAAGAAGAAAAAAAAAAAAATGATGACGATATTTATAGCCGTGCAAATGGAACAAGTTACCTGACAGTGAATGAGGATACCATGTATCTCAATAGCAGCCCTCGTGCCCACCGTCCAACTATCCTCCAATCGGGATGCGCGGACGCGTCGAGCTGAGCAATCATCAGCGCCCCGAATGGTTCCGAAACAGCAATAATCAAGTGAGATCGCGCCAGATCACCTTTAACCGAAGGTAATAAAATAATGATTGCATAAAAATTCAGTGGAGTTTCAGTGTACCTTATATCGTCTTGTTGGTCGTCTTGGTCTCCTTCGTAGTTGTTTCTCTGTCGTCAGTCTTCAGTTTTAACTTGGTATAGATTTCATATATTAAAAACCTTCTAACCAATGATGGAGGCAAAACTGGAAGTGCCTTGCCTGGCCTGGGCCTGATGGTGATGATGGTAAGTTACTCTCGTAAAGGCGGTGGCGGCATCCAGATGAAACTCACTCTCCACCATCCATCGGTTGGCGTTACTTATTTTTATATCCATCGTTGTTTTTATTTTATATTTTATTTTGTTTTTATGAAGATCATTAAGGCCAGAGAGGGATCGAGGATGATGATGAACAGGCTTCTGCTGAGCCATCTTTTTTTTTTTTTTTTTGCTTGATTTTTTTTTTTCTTATCCGGACGTTTGACGTTGAAACAGAGTGTGCATCATACACAACATATTATCTACCATTTATTCGTTTCAAGTATTTCTTCCATTTTATTATGATGATTAGGGTTGCCAGGTAGCGATGACATTGACTTGAACTTTTGATGATTTGGTTTGACTTGAAAGGGGGCAAAAGGGCATTTTCTCAGTAATCAATTCTTAACTAAAGAGTTTAAGAGACTTCGCGTTTTAGTCACCTTATCAGGGAGGTTTTTCAACTTCTGAGAAAAAGTATTGAATACTCGTTTGAGTAAAGTTAAGACAATAAAAATACCCTCGATGCAGTTAAGATCTATTATTTTTTTTTTTTTGTACCTTCAAAAAGATAAGCCATTAACTTCAAATCAACCCTATATCCACAGAAATAACTTTACTCTCATAAAGATGTTACCCTAAAAAAAATGAAAACATCTTACGAAAAATTAATTGAAAATCCATCGTGGAGCAGGTAGCTGAAAAAAAATATGTTTTATCACTTATTTTTTCTTTTTTAATAAAAAAAAATGTTACACATACACCACAGTGACCGAGTAGTTTAAACTCTAAAAATCGATAGAAGAATCACTTTATTCGACAGAATTTTCAGCCACATACCATAATTGTGGGTAAAATTACCTAATGACTGGCCAACTTATTATTTTTAAAACAGTATTTAATACAAAAAAAACTCAATTTCGACAAAATTGACGAATTTCGAAAATCAGTATTACGGAAGCCATTTATTTAACAAAGCCTGTCTTATACTCAAATTATCATAAAATAAAAATTAAATTTTAAAGTAATTTTGATAGTTTTTATTATTGTTATTTTTTCTTCGTTATTAAAATTAAAATGTTATTGCACATAAAAATATTCTGAATTGAAAAAAAAAAATCAATAGAAAATATGCATCAAATATTTTTTTTTAATACTGTCGAATTTCTTACAATTTTGGCTATTTGGCCTTATATTAGCTTCAAAATCTAAATGAAGTTTGCCATAAAATTTTTTTTTATATAGTTAACAAAGAATTTTTTTTTGTCAAAATAGTTGGATACGTTTTTTGAAAAAAAAAAATTTTATAATACAAAAATGTTCAAAGAATTAAAAAAAAAAATCGTTAGCCAATGAAAGGGAAATAAAAATAGACATTAAAAAACAGAGTTACAACCATAGCCGTAGCTAGGATTTTATTTCGGGAGGTGTTAGCTCAGACCGGGCAAAATTTTTTTTATATAGGTATTGTTACATGCGAGCGTAAGCGAGCATCAAAATTTTGTAGAAGCTTTGCTAAACCTTATACAAAAAAAAAATTTCGTAAATATCATATAAAAAAACACTAGATATTATCAATGGTTTTAACAGCCAGCAGATAAATCATAAATTGACTCTCTCTGATGAGATTTATGTATTATTTTTTTTCAAATTTCTTTGTTTATTAAAAGTTTTGAACATTAAAGCCTAGTTCACTTTCACTTTTAATTCATTTATTTCTTGCTTTTCAAATTATTTTCAGTTGATTTTTCTTGATTTTAAATTAATTTTGAATTTTTTTATTTTGACTTTGACAGAATACGTGATGATATTTTTTCTTTGTCGACTTTGGAGACTTGAAAATTTTTCGTTTGGCATCAGCAGCGTATTAGGCTTTAGTAACTACGCAGCTCTAGGGAAAAAATGGAAAGTATTCACTCATTTGTCACTTACTTTTTATTGTCCTGTGCATTTTTCCTGATTCCAAGAGCAGTGTTTTTTCACTTTTAACTTTTTTATTTCTTGTCTTAAAAATTATTTTCTGTTGTTTTTTCTTGATTTTTAATTAATTTGGATTTTTTTATTTCACTTTGACAGAATACTCGATGATATTTTTTCGTTAGCATTTTCGTTGTCGATTGATTTTGCGTAGTTTTATAGTGGCTTTTCCCTCAGTATATCTTTAGAGAATACATTTTTCATAAAGCCTAGAATTTAACTATTATTCGGAATGATTTTGCGTTGAAAATGAACATTTTAAAATCAACGTGGAAAAAACGTTAATTTTTGATAGTTTCGTATCTTAAAGTCACATAAATCAAAGTAATTCATCTTTGAAACAACGATGTTTCAACTTCAATTTATTTTTTCCCTCAGTATACAAATTTAACCTGCACCTAGAACAGGATAAATCTTTAGCGGCTGAAATTTTGTCTTTTCACCTCTATAGTGTCCATATCCTTGGCTAAATATTTAACTCAATTTACCTCAAATAATTATTTTTTATTAAATGTCAATGTAAAATAAATTGTATATCACGCCTGAATTTGAAAAATCAAGTTTTTAACCCCTAGTTCCGAAGTTCAGCAAAATATTTCAAAAATGCTTTTTACTTTTGCGCTAGTTAAGATTCAAATAGATAGGTCTAGAAAGTACAAAAATAATCAGTATTTGTGATAAGTATCTACAGAAAAAATGCGACCCAAACGTCATAATATAATATCGTTTAAAAATGAAAGTTTCCAATATTTAGGCTGAAGGAATAATTATCTTGCATTCTCGTTTCTTATTCATATTCAGCCTAGTTTGCTGTGTTACCACAAGCTTTAACAAGTCAGTAATCTGAATTTGACCAAAAAAATTATTTAGCATACAACTATAAGTATTGCATTCCCAAGACAAAAACAAAAAATGCTTAGTTTTTGTGTTTATGTCCTATTATTTCAAAAGTGAGCTCTTTTAGCAAAAACAAATTGTATAAAGAGACAATCAATTTATAATTATCCATTTTTGTGTACGACTTATGGTTCCCACTTATAAGAGGGTTGAAAATTTCATATAAATCAGTAGGTAGATACTTCTTAAAAAAAGTACTTTTTTCATATATTTTATTTTGTTCAAAGTTTTTTGAAACTTAACCGCGACAAAATTGGAGATTTTCGATTTATCACTAAAATGTAAAAGCAATTCATCAAGTTCGGCATATAAATGCACAAGTATGTTTTAGGGTTAGGGTTGTAATTGTTCAAATTCTCATAATATGATTTTCTAAAAAAAATTTCGGGGGGGGGGGGTGTTAAACCCTGTAACCCCCCCTCTAAATACGGCTATGGTTACAACAAAATTCACACATCTGTATGATTTTTCAAAAAAAAAAAAAAAAATTAAATTTTGTTTAAAAAATCAAAAAAATTAAGTTTTTAAAATTTTTTTATTTTATTTTACGTACGAAAACTTTTTTGTACACAAATTTTCGTTGCAATCAGTTACGTCAATTACTAGAAAGTTTGAAGAAATTCTTACAACCCTGATAAGGACAGAAAATTTCGGGTATTTTTTGACATTTTTGACAATGATGCGTTCGTTGGGCCATGGATAAACATTTAGAATTCTGGTAAAAATCAAAACTACAAGCTTTAACGTACAGTCTTTTTTACTTGCGATATAGGTACTATAGGGCAAGTTTAGGATTCGTAAAAAAAATCGAACTCAAGATAACAATTTTACATGACATTACGATGATGGAGAATGCCAAAAAAGTGGGTCCGGCAATTATGTCTGTCTGTCCGTCTGTATGTACCTCGAGCTACAGCCTAAACTATTCGAGTGATTTTGTTTAAACTTGGTAGTTAAGAGTTTTGGGTGATTCCCTAGAGGACAAATTGAAATTTTTTTTTCAGGACCAAAACTAACGGTACCTGTCATATAACGGAAATAGAAAAGTAATTTTTTTTTTCAAAAACGGCTCTAACGATTTTCATTAAAATTTTTGAGTGTAGTACTACACATAAGAGCCAACTTTCTAAATAAAAAAAATATTTTTTTACCGTTATTAACGGTACCTGTCATATAACGGTTTTTTTGATTTATGAATATCTCGTTCAAGAATATCCCGATTTCAACGAAAATTTTTATACAAAATCGTTTAGGTAAAAGTAATGTTAAAAACTTAGATTTTCAAAAAACTCATTTTTGGATTTTTAAAAAATATTTCAAATTTTTTTTTTGAAAAATCAATTTTTTTTTTGAAAACGTGTTTATGAAAAAATTTTGAAATTTCGTTTTTATGCGTTAATAAATTATTACTTCAAAATGGCATACCAACTTTTTTTTTGAAAAATGTTAGAAAATTTTTATATATAAAAAATTATTTTTTTTAAAAAAACCGCTCTAACGATTTTCGAAAATTTTTTTCTAAAAATTCCCTTTTATACAAGAAGTAAACTGGCATACTTGGTTTTTTTGTGAAAGATCATTTAAAACGATATTTAATTAATTATAAAAAACAGATTTTATTTTTTTTAATTTTCTTGAATAAAAAGCTTTAACATTAGAGTAACTTAAAGCATAAGAGCAAGTACGTGCATTTTATTTACAATGTTACTGGAATAATTGAACATATTTGAAATTTTAACTGAAATTCCACCCATTTTTACGAGTTTTAAACGGTTTGATGGATTTCAAATCTCGAAATTCATTCAAGCAAAATATATAGCATTCTCCAAAACTGAGTTGTTTATTCAGCATCATTGAAAAAAAGTACTAAAAAAAATCTGCCTAAGAGTTGCTAAAAAATGTCAATGCTTGATGATAAAATTATGATATTTTATTTAACGCCTACATTATTTATACCCCTTTTCTCAAGAAAGAACCTCTGTTCCAAGCATAGACAAATCACATTAACCTCAATTTTTCAACTGTCTTCGAGTCTTGACTACTGCGCATATTTTTGATTGGCTAGCTAACTATAAATAATGATAGAAGCTACTCAGCTTTGTAAAACAAAATGTAATTAATTACAACTTTCGACGGTATATTCTGTAGTTGACAGTGATCTATGGAATCATATAATTGTATGCGTGTATAATTTATTAATTAACTATAAAGTCTGTAATTTTAATCAAACAAAAAAAATAAATGTAAGAAAGATAGATAATGATTAAAACACACATACACGCATAAACACAAATTTAATGACGACTATTTGTGATGGAGAAGATTTCTGGCTTTTGAGCTATTGAAAATGCCTTTGTGATCAGATGATCGAATCTTAAATAAATCACAGTGATTAATAGCGTTAGGAAAGCTAAAGATCTTCAAATGAATTTCTTAATAGATTTTGTGTTGTTTTTCTTCATTATTGTCTGAAGAATTCCGATGGAGAAAAGAATTATACCTTGATTAATGATATTTAATAATTTAGAAAATCTTTTTACACACTGGGACATAATAATTTAGGATTTAAAAAGTGACATAAATTCTTGAAAATAATTAATTCTTCAAAAATACTGACTGATCATGATTTGATCAAAATAAAGAGGTTTTTTTACGACATGGTTGTTTTAAAGTGATCTCGTGATGATCAAACCATTTTTTAAAAATTATTTTTTGATGAATTAAATAAAATAACTTAAAAAATTCCTTCGTCTATAGAGACTTCAAGTTCAAATATGCAAATAGACCGCCCATCAACAAATTGCCAAATGAATATAATCGATTTCTATGGTAATTTTATTACTTTGGTGATTTTTTGAAAAAAAAAAAAATTTCAAACAAAATTATTCATTTCAAACCGTAACCAGATTTTTGATCTTTGAGCTATATCTGATGATAGATCTTAATAGATCCACTGAATATGAAGATAAACGTCCAGCTAGCCAGAGAGACCTCACCTACCTACAAAAAAACCATAAAGTCGTGTAGGTTTGTTCTGTGAATGATAAATTGGTGATACTTTTTTTAGCCAGAAAAAGAGACAAATATCAATTCAAACCGTTTATTGTGTGTTTTCGGCTCAAATTGAGTTTTTTGAATAAATTTTCTACCTCAAATGTTCCATTCGATGAAATATAAAAAATTGTTTGAGATGAGATGAAAAATATCCAAGTTTTGTTAATGGCCCCCTAATTGGGTCTTTTGCGTGCGAATAAATGATTGACCCGAAATCTTATTTTTGATAGCTGTTGTGGAAGAAGGCAGTTTGGAAGTTGGAAGTAGGTAGACTGATGGTAGCTGTAAGTTTTTTGTCAACATATTTTTTACGTTTTTTTTTGTGGTTTTTTTTTTGTGATAAATTGTATTATTTTGTTTAGCTTGTTTTTTTTTTTTGTTAAAAATATAAGATTTAAATCCTAAATTATTGAAGATGATCATCAAAAGCTTCCTCTACTTTGTATATGTGTCAAATGACAAGAGTCTTAAAGATTTTGTTTTATTATTTTTTTTTTTTTGTATTGTTGTTAACGATTTAACATTAATTTGATTATGTGTGTCTTTAAGTTTTTTTTTTTTTGGTATCTTCTTAAGAAAAACTTGTTGATAGTTTTTGGGCTTGTCAAAATCTATGAAGATTAATGCTAAATTGTTGCGGGAAGGTCTTTTGAAAACAGATTGGGTTTGAGGAAGGAATACTTGATAACTGTTTTCAAAGTAGGTACTACTGGGGCTTGCGTAGGGTAGTTTTTGAATAAGTTGTTTTGGTTCCAAATATCTCAGGAACCAGACTTCTAAGAAACTTTTAGTTTTCATTTATGAATTGATCTTAAAAAGATCTTTATTTTGATGTCTCTTTTGATGGATTTGGAAGAAATTTTTGAAAATGTTTTTGTACGCTTTTTTTAAGTGTTGTTTTATTTTTTGTTTTAAAAAAAAGTCCCAACAATTACACTGGTTAACAAGGGTTCTGTTGCCGGAACAAAAATATACTTTTCTGAAGGTTTTTGGTGTGCTGAACTCGAATCCGAAGAATAAGGTCCGAAAAACTCAAAAAAACGTTTTTTTGCATTTTCTAACGCTAATATCTCAAAAACGGGAGCTGCTAGAATTTTTTTGACTTCGGATTCAAGTTCAGCACACCGAAAACCTTTAGAAAAGTATATTTTTGTTCCGGCAACAAAAAAAAGTTTGATTTTGTTGACCAGTGTTATTAATAAACTGCAGATATGATGCCTGTTTTTTCTCCCTTCGCATAAATCTACCTGTAAAAAAAACAGCCTTTAGCAAAAATTATCCCTTTATTTTATTTAAAAATTCACCCTTCCCACAAATTCTCAACCCACCTCACACCTTTTTTGTTTATTCAAAACATAAAAAAATGCTCGTTGAATTGTTTTGATGAAAAGTCGTTTCCAATGTTTGTTGCAGACAAATTTTTCTGTGCCTTTTCACATTTTTTGATAGGTCGATTAATATAAAAAAGTGTTTTTTTTTTGTATTATTATTTCAGTTTTTCCAACTCCAACCAAAATGAATATGAGAGATCAAAGGTTTTTTTCAACCATCGCAGAACTTGATGCCCGCCACTCACAGAGGAAAATTTCAAAAAAGCCAGAAAAAAATACTTTTTATATAAAATTTTCAAATATCTGATTCTGAATCGGCGCATACGCGAAACTGAAATCACCTGCCTGAGGACTCAGAAACTCTATATTCACTCACGTATCTCGGAAAAAAAAAATAACTCACTTCCACCCACCAAACCAACATAGCAGCCAGCGAGCAATTCAATACACCGAAAATGCTGCTGCCGCCCGACCGGAAAAGGGTTGAAAGAAAGATTGATTAACTTGAAGTTTGCCGCAGCGTGTAAATGAAAACTCCTCACCCTTTGAGTTTGCAGTTCACTTGCTTTGACTGTAACTCGTGTAGTGGCACAGAAGCCATCATCAGCGGGTGAGATGGTAAAGGACATGGAAAAACCATCGCCAAGCCCAAGGATTCCTGATTCCTGTTCTGGGAGATGGGTGTTTGAGGTGGGAACTGGTGATTGGTTCCAAGGGGTCACCTAAGGTAGACCTTAAAATTTCCCTGTTTTACATGATATACACGGGGTTACCGTTACGACGACATACAATCAGGATGAGACACCATCCAGGGATGAAGCCAAGAGGAACGACCACGCGGGTTCTTTCTTCCTTCCTTCAACTTCGACTTCGATTAGAGGTTTAATTTTAGCTCGAAGCATATTTTGGAAAAAGCATTTAATGAAAATAAAAAGGGGTGAGTGAGTCCTGTCTCCCTTATATTTTCGAATTTTTTTCTTTCCCGACTTGTGTTAGAAGGCTCAATTTGAATACTGAACGCGAACAAACAAAAAAAATTAATATTTTTCCAATCGTTTGAACTTGATTCTTGGGTTAAACGACGGGATAACCAGAGGGAAGATTTATAACAAAAGGTAGGTATAGGTTGGTATAGTTTTATTGCTCAAAATGTGTTTTTTTTTAAGGGGTAAGGGGATGCAGGCAGATTGGAATTTTGCCGAGCCTTTGATGTGTGTGACACATTTTCTGATGCAGAAGCTATGATTTGTCTTATAAACAGCCTCGGGGCTGAAATACTTTGGCGAATTAAAAGCTTTATTTGATGACCTTTTCGGTTTTCCGCAGTTATATTTTGAGTGGCATATTCATCAACGAAACACAGACGACACGGCAGAGGGTGTTTTAAATATAATTCGATCAGTTTTTGCCCCAAGGTAGAGAAAAGTTTTAATTTGATTTTAGAATCGGGAATTTGGAATTTTTGATATTGCTATTGATTTGTGGGGGTTTAAAAAAAAAAATAAAAATATCTATACCTTTAATTTGTGTCTTTTAGAATTGTAGTAAGTAAGAAACATTTAAAAGTCCTTTATACCAGCTTTGAAGAAGAATATACTATCGTTATCCATGTTGAACATTCTTCATTTCTTGAACCGTATTCCGAGCCCAAAGACTCGAAACAAGTTTAGAATAAAAGATATAAGTTCATAATCAAGAAGCCTATGCATTCAGGTAAAAAATTTAAAAATCTTTTTTTTCAAGATTTTCGAAAAAAATCCAAGGGTAAAAATAATATTTCAAAAAATTCCTCCAAATTTATCGAGTGAGACATTAAAAGAAAGATCTCTTTAAGCTCTGTTCATAGGTGAAAGGTAAAAGTTTCTTGGAGGTCTGGTTCCTGAGATATTTCAAACCAAACATGCGTTTTCTTATTTCGAAGCCAAATAAAATATTTGGTTCAAAATATCTCATTAACCAGACCACCAAGAAACTTTTAGTTTTCAACTACAGATAGAACTCAAAAATACCTTTCTTTTGATATCTCACTCGATGAATTCGGAGGAAATTTTTTTAAATGCAATTTTTTTTTCCAAGGGGTTAACCTTGATTTTTTTTTCGAAAAACTGAAAAAAATAAATTTGTAATTTTCTTACCTAAATGTATTGACCTGTTTAATTTGAACTAATATCTGTTAACCCTTTGAAGGCAGACCTCTTTTTTGTGACGTGATAGGCACACGGGTGCGAATTTGGTTTTTATACTTTTTCATGTCGCTAGAACTTTTTTCGGTCACAATATTTTATAGAGAATCAAGTATGAAATTGATGTAGAATATTCCGAGGAATTCAAATATTGTATTCACAATTCCGAAAAAAAAATATTTTCACCTTTATAGAGAGACTTTTTTGTGACCACTTTTTTGAAAAATCGTAATTTTTTTATTTTTGTCCTGCCAAATTCGCACCCGTATGCCGACAGAGGGTTAATCAAAACTTGTTACAAAACCTTGGTAAGCTGATATCTACTTTCGAATGTAAGAAAAAAAATGTTTGGATTCAAATAACTCAGCAATTTTGTCAATAAATGTGTGTGAAAAATAATTACACCGACTTGTGACTTCTCATTGTGTAATATGCAGATAAAATCATGACAAAATGCAGGTAAAACTAAATTATTTACCCTAAAAATAAAATATTGTGTGAAAATTCGACTTGCTAATCCCAAACTTTCTCCAATCCATCACCTTTTGACTGTGATATATTTCCCATGAAAATGAACTCCTACAATATTTTTAGATACACATGTCTGATATATGTACACTCGCCATCAACCTTTCTTTTTATTACGTCAAAAGAAAGTGACCTGATTTCCTTTTAGAGACAATACACTCAATCCAATTGTTGACCTTAAAAATAGAAGCAAATACAAATTGCATTTGCACAAATTTTAGGCACATTTGTTTCATTTGGAAATGTTTATATTGCTCAACAATAAGAATGTCTGAAAACATTCAAAAATGTCTTTTGTTCGACAAAAAAATCAGATCACAGAAAAGGACACCACGAAGACACTATAGGAGACTTTTGTAAAAATTTGCATAATCTACGACAACATTTTGGCAATGAATTTCCAATATCACGAAAGAAAGGATTTTTTTTTTTTTTGTCTTTGCTTCGTCCGTTTCGTTACACATTCATGGATTTTGTCCGAAAAGTCTGTGAATGATGATTTATTGCCCCATACAACGATGACAATTTCAACTTTAAACAAAAGGAAGATATTTTTGTGTAAAGGTGCCTACTTCCTTGTCGAAGTGAAAATTTCACTTTTCTTTTTTCTTGTATTGTTACTGTCAAGGATTTTGTTCCTTTTTCGTTTAGTATTGTTAAAAAAAACCACAGGATGTTTAAGAAGGACCTCCTTTTCTAGTTCAAAAGAATGAGAGTAGTGTGTAAATGAATTGAATCCTTGAAATAATGCATAATGGGATATGGATGGACACGCATAATTTTTTCTTCCATTTTTGTTGAAAAGAAGAAAACAGAAGCAAAGTGAATTTTGGATTTTTTTTCTTTAAACAAAAGGTTTTGAGTTATTATCCTGGCAGTTGAAGGATTTATGAGGCTAAAAGTGACATAATTTTCAAATGACACAATAGGTTGTATATGGGTGCCGGGAAAAAGGACGCGGTCTTGAATGAGGCTCATGAATTTTTTTCAATAAGTCCAAAATGTTGAAAAACACATGCTTAGTTGGAAGTAAAAGTGCACATTGTAAATTAAAAAAAATGTAAACGTGCTATAATTTATTTAATAAAAATCAGCGATAAATAAAGAGAGTAGATGGGCTTCAGTAAATTTATCTTTAATCTTTTTCGAAATACTTTATGAGATTGTCATTTATACAAAAATATACCTCCAGTTCCGAAAACAGATATAAAAACACATTTAATAACCACTTTGATTAAGTCAATCAGGGTTAAGTTAATACATAAATTTAAAATAAAATCAAAAATACATTTTAAAACAAGAAAAATGTAAAACAAAATCAAAAATCATCTCTCTCTCTCAAAAACCCTGAGACTATAAAATAATATTTTATATAATTATTTCCTTTTTCTTCTGATTGGATATCGTTTAAATATTTCTTTCTTCTTTAGTCTGTTTTATTGCCTTTTGTCTTAAGTATATTGGTAATAATTTCGATTGATTTATATCGGAGGTCATCAACGATTAATATCGTGTATATTATTGTTTTGTTGGGTCGTGTTGCTTTGCTGTCGTTGACTTTGTACATTGCGTCTTCTCTGATTATATATATCCTCTCTCTTTCCCTTACCGGTTCTTATAAATAAAATGAATAATGCCGATTGACTAGCAGAGCTAGCTAGACTGAGAGAGTGTTTATTATATCCAGACCAAGAGCGACAGCGAGCCATATTGAAATATTGAAATATTTGTCATTTTAATCAAAATTATTATCGAACAACGTTGTTCGACTCAGTGTGGTAGCATGATATAGAATTCAGAGAATTACAGTGGGGTCAATTATTGTATCAGGAAGAATGGAGTTGAATATATTCAAATAAAGAAACTTTCAATACATTTTAATAAAATATAAAAGTGGAATATTTATGACATTTTCTATGTTTTCTAACGTGTTCTAACGAAAGATGGGTAGCAATATCGAAATTTAATTTAATTTTAAGTCTTAAATGTCAAATCTCTCGATAATGATAATCTTCAAAAACTAATTTTGAAATTTATGCAGAATATTGCTGTCCCTTACCATTGTTGATATAATGTCTATCGACGATAAAAACAAACAGCTTAATTTTTTATTTTATAATCAGCAATTTTAAGCTGAAATATTTGACTTTCCCATGAATGTTTTTGAAAATATTTCTGACACATAACAAGACTTTTCAAATTTTTTCCTGTACATTCTGGGTCGATCAATATTAATTCCATAATTGTTAAAAGAAAAATTGTTTTGCTAGTAAAAAAAAGCGCACAGAGACAGTATTTAAAAAAAAAGATGTATTCTTGTAAGAGCTTAAACGTTCTACAAAAAATTCCATGGCATCAAATTGATTGCTTTAACCGTTAAGAAGATTTTCGTATCCAAACCAATGCCCACTGATTTCAATAGTTTTCTTATGACCCGTATGCATTATGATTTCGATACGAATATCTTTTAAAGGTTAAAGCAATCAATTTGATGCCAATAAATTTTATGTAGAACGTTTACGCTCCTAAAATTAATAAATTTTCAGTAAACTGGAAAATTTTTAAAAGTAAAAAATGTTTTTATAATTTTTTTAGCTTTGACTTCGAATATCTTTAGAATGGTAAGATTAATGAAAAAAGTTAACAAGACCTTTTTTGTGAAACAATCTGTTTCCTACAAGAATATGTCTTGCGCGTTTGATTATTATAATTTTTCAATTTGTTACAAAATTAAGAACAAAAAACGATTTTTTAAAGATTTTCTCGATTTTTGGACCTCAAATATCTATTAAACAGTTGGATAAACAAAAAAAGTGTTTAAGGTCTTTTTTGTAGAGCGTTTAATTTCCTACAAGAATATGTAAAGAAATTTGATATAAAGTCAATTAATAAAAAAAATAATTTTTTCTTGGTAGAAGCTTGATGTAAAAATGGAAAATTGCGAAGCGGAGGATCTTACGATTAATATAACGAGTTCATATTTGGTGTGTATATTCTAGAGGTGTCTAGCAATCGATTTTTCGGAGTACAAAATCAAAAAAATGAATTTAGATTTTTTTGACCCACCCTATTGCACATGAAACGTTCCATTTTTTTTATTTGAGGTAAAAAAAAAAAACACAGTAAAACTGAAAACGGAAGAATTTTTGAACTTTCATATATTTTTCGAATTTATGAATAACTTTTTGACGATACTTGTTAGGATGCTTCTTTTTTTTTCGATTTTTTAATGCGACACCCCTGCATTATGTTCTACCATATAAGCAAAGTGTATGGTATTTTTTTTCGATTTTAATATTAAAATTTAGGGGTCGCTACCATTCACTAAAGATTTAAGTAAAAAAAAAGATCAATTTCAACAAAATTTTTTTTGTTACAATACAAAGTACGTTTAAGACCCGATTTTTCAATCTTCTAATAAACAGTCAGTCAACTGTCTGTCGAATAAAGATATTAGGCTCATAAACAATCAGATAAAATCATTGAATTTTTCAATTAAGCTATTCTACAGAATAACACAAAAAAATGTCAAATTCAAAAATATTCAAAACTAAACTTCATTTTTATTCCGCTGTATTTTTATCAAAACTTCTTTCAAAGCAGTTAAAGATTTAATATAAAGTACTTAATTCTGATTACAAATTTTTAAATTTCCTGAGAAAAAAAAACAAAATTTGCTGTATTTTTCAAAACTTTGAGTTGTGGTAGCGACTCCTAGAACTTGTTTAAACTGGACCAAATTTTACCCAATTTATATTTAAGGCAGGAAGAACAAAATGAAAGGGTGTCCCATTAAAATTTCGAAAATTGATTTTTAAGAAGCACCCTAATACTTATGTAAACAGTATTAACCGCTTTCAATTACTGAATAATCGGGAAAAATGTGAAAATGTGTTTCGAAATTGGTAGGCATGTTTTTTTTTGTATTGTAATTTGTAAAAATGTTTCGACAACGACGGATACTATTAAACAAACAAAAAAAGCACGACTTCAATAAAAATGGGAAAAGTTTTTTTTATAGTTTTTTTTTTTTTTTGCTTAGAATACTTTTTAAAAGTCAAAAAAAGAATATAAAAACCTTAAAAAAAATCGAAAAAGGGGGCCTAGATTTTTGTTTCGGCCTCTAAGCTTCTTCCAAAAGATCCAAAAAACTTGGAACATTGTAAAAAACAACTTTTAAAACCCGGAAAAACTTTTAAAAATTCAATTTGCAAATAAAGGGCGCTAGGAAAACAACAATTATTGGCTTCAAAAACCCCCATTTGTGATAAAATTCAAAAAAAAATTTCGCAACAAATTGTAAAATAGATTTTTCAAAAAAAAAAAAAAAGAAAAAAAAAAACGGTCACCCACTAAAGCCTTATGTGTACCGTGACCATACTTCTAGGAGCGAAACCCGGGACAGAAAAAAAATCGTTTTGAAAAGATTGGTTTTTCAAAAAAAAAAATTTAATTTTGATATCAAGATTTCTTAAACGATTTTATCGGAACATTTTCGTTGAAATTATTTGAGTCGTTTACGAGAAAGTCACAAATCGAGAAAACGATTTTTTTCAAAAATTTTTTTAAATCAAAATTGTGAGAGCTGTTTTTTGAATTTTTATTTTTTTTTTCAAATTATTTTGAAATTTTGTAATATTTAATTCAACTTTTAATATGGCCTTAAAAGTTTTGAAATTAAGCTGTGTTCTTTCTATGTTCATTAGTCGAAAAAAAATTTTTCTGGGGTCGAATTACGGCATACGTTCGTTAACGAATGGTTGCTTTGTGTCCCTATCGTATTCTAATAATCAAATAGAGACATAAATAGTCAAAACGTTAACGTATGATCGTAATCGTGTGCCGTAATTCGACCCCTGGTTAAGCTTTTCAACCTGACAAACACAAGGTGGATCTTAATAATTGACGAAAATTTTTTTTAAAACTAGTGCTTTTATTCCCAACCACTCTTTTCTTGTTTTTCGTATACAAAGTAAATATTTGAAATTTTTAATAAAAAAATCAGAATATGTGAAAATACGGGACAAATTACAAAATACCGGACCCAGGTTTCTTAAATAAAAAAATCTAAAAATAGCCCAGTCGGGATGTACAAAAAATTAAGCTGAAATGGAAATAATTAGATCGTGCAATTTTTTTTCATAGCACGGTAGAGGGGATCACTGAGAGCTTAAAACCAGTTTTTCGGGAAAATCGACCTTGTGCTTAAGCCGCCATCTTGGATTAAAGGTAAAACACGTTTTAGTGAATAACTCGGCCATTTTTGATTTTTGACAAAAATTATATATGTAAAACTTGTAGAAAATTTTATTTTCTATAACTTTTGTCTTAATAAATTTTTCTATATGACCCATATTTTTCGAGTTAATTTGAAAAAACTATACCCCTACTCAGCTTAAACTTTATACCCGCTTTGATTATAGATTTTAAGATCAACGCAATATGGGAGTGTTTTTATATGTTTTTAGGGATGATAAATCAAGCTGCAATGTTAGTTTTTGCAAATTCATGAAATTTTATAAACAAAAGGAACTATCTCAAAATCGGTAAGTGTCGTTTTAAACAAAATTAGTAAATATTATAATTGATGTCTAGCAAGACAAGCAAGTCTTTGAATTTTTCAAATCGGTTCATTAATGCCTGAGATATGACCAATTGTTTATAATAAAAGCTTAAAAGAGAGAGTGAGTTATAAACAATTGGTCATATCTCAGGCATTAATGAACCGATTTGAAAAATTCAAAGACTTGCTTGTCTTGCTAGACATCAATTATAATATTTACTAATTTTGTTTAAAACGACACTTACCGATTTTGAGATAGTTCCTTTTGTTTATAAAATTTCATGAATTTGCAAAAACTAACATTGCAGCTTGATTTATCATCCCTAAAAACATATAAAAACACTCCCATATTGCGTTGATCTTAAAATCTATAATCAAAGCGGGTATAAAGTTTAAGCTGAGTAGGGGTATAGTTTTTTCAAATTAACTCGAAAAATATGGGTCATATAGAAAAATTTATTAAGACAAAAGTTATAGAAAATAAAATTTTCTACAAGTTTTACATATATAATTTTTGTCAAAAATCAAAAATGGCCGAGTTATTCACTAAAACGTGTTTTACCTTTAATCCAAGATGGCGGCTTAAGCACAAGGTCGATTTTCCCGAAAAACTGGTTTTAAGCTCTCAGTGATCCCCTCTACCTTCCTATGAAAAAAAATTGCACGATCTAATTTTTTCCATTTGAAATGTTTAATTCTCCTGGGCTAAAATTGTTTTATTAGTTCAAATGAATTTATTTCGTCAGGACTTTTTTTTCTCTTTTTATTTACGATTTTATTGAAAGCCGAAGATAATGAAAAGAAAGTTTGATGGCAAAGAGAAACCGTCTTTTTAAAAAAGTCTGAAAAATTATTTGTTGAAAATGGCTGGCATAATTCTCTGAAATATACTCCATTTTTTTCAATTTAAAACCTACGCAGTTGTGTTGTTCAGCTTAATAAAACCGAAATTTGCCCCCACTGTGTTAAACAACAATGCGGGGACGGGCTGTCATCAATCGAATGATTTGTTTTTCTTAATTTATGTTTCATTAATAATCGGATAAATTTATTATATAGCTTTCAGTGTATTTCGATTTTTGTTTCATCGTTTTTAAGAGAAACAGACGCCAACGTCTTCAAGAAAAGAAAAAAATCTACCAAATAAAAATGAAAAAAAAAAATAAAACTACAAACAAACTGAGTTATATACTTAAATTAAAACATGAAACACCCGCGTCTAAGCTGGTTTTGTTTTTTTTTTATTTTTTTTTTTTTTTATTTCGTATAAATATTTTTAATTGTGAACATTTTAAATGGATTTTTGTGTCACTGATTTTTGATTTGATATTCATTAAGATTGCCATAATGATTGATGCTTTGACTTTTAAAATTAATTTTTATATAAAAAAAAAGAATTAAAACAAAATGGACAAATCGCTTGATTTCTCGAAAAACAACGCCAATGACAAGTAAAAATAAATTAAGATGGCCGGCGATAATTTGTTGGTTATTTGTTATAAAGAACAAAATGTAAAAGATTCTTTGGATCCCAAAACAAAATCATCATCAAGACACAAATCATATTGGCTGAAGTTTCTGCATCAGGATTCGGTGGAACTGGAGAAGTAGCCTTTACACATAAAGGAGCCTTCTCTGGCCTTTAGGAAGACCGAAGAAGATGATGATGATTTCATGCAGCGTGATATATTGTATCTGAAAAGTTGATGATGTTTCAGAAGGTTTCTTTTTTCTCTAATAAAAGTTTCTCTCTCATCGTGGTTATTAATTCTTCTTGTTTTTCTTCAATTTTTCTGTTTTGTTAATTTTGCAAAAATTAATGTGAAATGTTATAAGAAATCGGGTTTTTTTTTTTTTGGTTTTGTGAATATTTATACTACACACTGTCCCGGTCTTATCGGCATATAACTCATTTGAATTAATTACCTTTGGGCGGTGTTCAAGCGAAGGGTCAATAATTTTTCGTATTTTTTGACACATTCTGACATCAATCTATTGACTCATTTTAGTTTCGGCTTGTTTTTTTTTTTCTTTTTTGTTGTTCATTTGGTTTTTGTTATTTCGATTTGTTTCGGACAGTAAATTTATGGTTTTAAATGAGTAACAAATCAAAATATTTTTATTTGAAATATTTATATGTTGAGTTGTAGTGTGCGAGAGAAACCAACATAACAAAAAAAAAAAATGGGGGAGAAACTAAATTAACATTTTGCCATTGAAAAGTTTGGTTTTTTGTTATTTTTTGAAGATATTGAAGATGATATTTGATATTGAGATTTAAGACTTGAGACATTTTTATTTACCACATGTGACCCCCAATGGTTTTTAATTGTTTTTTTTTTTTTTTTGAGTATGAATAAATTTTCCATCTTGTAAAGTAGGTAGCAAAATATTTTTTTTTTTTTTAAGTAGAGTTTACTGCCTAAAAAGTACGTTTACCTCACTTTTATGGAATATTTTTTTCCGCGGAATTAGCTTATTAAATATTATCAAAGTGTGTGAAGACTTGGGATTAAGTTTCAGTGTTTCACTATAGCGTGTTTTGGGGTTTTACCGAGTAAGTTCCTGAAACATCTTTTCAGTCAAAAAAGATCCTGGCGAAAAATTATGTGTCAAACCATGGAATTGCCCCATTTCTATTCCAAATATGAAAAAATGGTTGTGCGGAAAGGAATTTGGGTCTAATAATGAGGTCATTCAAGAAAAAAGTCAATATTTTGCGTTTCGAAAAAAATTATTTTTTTGAAAGGAATAAAAACATCAGAAACGCGGTGATTGAAATGCATGGAGCTAATAAAACCAAGAGACCAATAAAAAAGTTTTTTCTTCCAAAAAGATGTTTTATTTTAATTTTCAGGGACCTATTGGCCTAATTCAATCAGGCTTATAAAAAAATTGTAGGAAAAAATATCAAAAATATCATATCAATATTATTTAACTCAATTAAGGACATTTTTTTAGACTTTAATGTCACAGTTTTAGTTTTAAATAATTGAAAAATTGAATACAAAAAATAGATTTGTCATACCTACTCTTTAGAAAAATTAATCTGAAAATATTTGGAAATTATTCATTGATTTTTTAAACAAAAAAGTTGAAATTTTATGTTTTAAATTCAAAATTTAAAAATTATGATGAGTTTTAAATAATTTCCAATCTGAGGCTTATTTTTTTTTTCCAAATTTTACAACTATCTTTAGATAGGACACTGACTTTAGTTCGAAAGCTTCAGAAGCTTTACATAATTATTATTCAAAACCTGATCTCGATGATGACTTCTGAGATCGAATTAGAGATTGGATTTGAAAAACAAATAAAATTATCTGAGAAAAATATAAAATAGTATAAGAAAACGGATTTAAATCAATTTAAACTTGTCTAAAAATTGGGGTAAAACGGAATTGTTAAAAACGATCTTCAAACCTATTGAAATTTGTCGCATTTAGCATCTTCTATCGACATCGTTACCGTAGTCAGAATGGTAACTCCAGATAATTATCTTGAGTTCACTTTTATCTCAATAAAGACAATAGTGCCAAGGTATCGTTGTGTTATCGATAATAATTTATATAGAAAATATCAAAAGAGACGTTTTCTTATTTTCTCTATGTGGCCGAAATATACCCGCGCCGCAACCAATGTGTTTATGACCTTTTTGTTAATGGTCTTGAAATGTAGCTTAAGAATACATATACAAAAGTTTTTTTGGTTTTTCAAAAAATTTGTTTGTTTTCACTTCAAAATTTTCAACTAAAAAAAGCAGAGAAAACGAGGTTTGAAAATTACTCTCAATAGAAAAAAAAAATGAAAAATTGTTCGACATGGTTGTATTTAAGTGTTAATATTCCGAGATCTACGCGTTGTACTTTTAAAATAAAGGTCTCTAAAGAATTGTGATTAGATTACTGAACGAATATAAACAAAAAATTATCAAAGTTTTGTCGAAAAATTAGGAAAAAAAATAAAAAAGTTTCCACGTTTGATTAAAAAAAATCGAAAAAAAAAATCAGTAGGTATAGCTACCTTCAAACTATTATAACATGAGAACGCCGCAACTTAAATTAATGTTTATGGCCTTAAAATGTAGCTTAGATTATACAAATTGTTTTTGGTTTTTTACAGCCCTAGTAAGGACCCTACAAATAAATAAAAAATGAAAAATTTTCGACGGACTTTCATGCCAAAAAAAACCTGACTTTAAATCCCTTAGGGATTCTGGCTTCTAGCCTTAAATTGACAAAATTCCCAAAAAGAATCACTGAACTTAATTCTATTTAGGATCAGAAAATTACAAATTATTAAAATTTTGCAACAATTTTTTTCATAAAACTTACCAAATAGTAAGTTGGTAAGTATCGCCAACTTCCAAACTTATTGATGGTAAATCTAAGGTTTTTTTACCTTCAATTCCCAATTCTTCTGTCATTCTACGAGATAATTGCTAAAACCATTAAATCCATCATCTAAATTTATGTACTCTTGCAAAAAAAAGAGTTTTTTTTTTCTTTCGCGGTTATAACAAAATAAGAACCGCTCAAAAACAAAATCCAAACATCAAGACAAATGATTAATGATGATGTTTGGGTGTAACTTACTTGAGATTGTTATTCTTATAAAATAAAAAGAAGAAAAAGAAAGATCTTCTATATAGCTTGACTTGAACATTGCAAAAAAAAGAAACACACAAACTTTTTGGCCCACAAAAAAAAAAAAAAAAAACCAAACAAAACAGAACAAAACATCTCTCTAGTAACACCCCCTTAATGAAATATCACTCTGGCGAACATAACTCTTCAGCAGAATCTTCTTTTCCAGCTTCACTAGAGCTTCACAGCCAGCTATATGTATCCTATAGGACGATTATAGAGGTGTACAACAAGAAGAAGAAGAATGTACATAAAGCGCGCACAAACATTCTGTAATGTTCCGTTTTGGTTCTGTTTATGTGACCAAGACGAGAATTCACCCGGCCGACCGCCCAACCAACCCCGGGCCAGGTTAGCTCTTCTGGAACCCCCTTCAGTATAAAAGAAGGATGATGAATCCATTCTCCGATGAACCAACCTCTGATGCCTAAAGCAAGGAATCGTATATGAAAAAGGCAAAAAAAAAAAAAAAGAAGACAAACCCAGTTGAGAAGACTCCATCACCAACACTTGGAACAACCAACGAATTCCAAGCTCAGAGAGATAGAACCAGCAGCATCACCACCACAACCCAAAGTGTGGAAGAATATACATGTGATTGCCCAGCAGGGTGCATTTTCATTAAGAATGAAAAATGATGAGCAATCAATCATCCAGAGCTGCTAGGAGGGGTGTTCCACATTTTTGTATGAACTGATGGTCGAGGCTATATCTGAAGCATAGGTACTTTTGAAGTGCCCCCGAGGATGAAGAGTGTTATATCTCTATCTGTCTATCTTAGGTATTTACGGGTAGGTAGTACATACGAGCAATGGCTCAGTGGGATTGGCCAAAAACTGTATGGGGTTCTTGGTTTTTTTTTTTTTTTTTGGTTTTGATGATTCTCGAATCAGCTCTCATTCTGGCAGCAGTTGAAAAGAAGAAGAAGAAACATGGCCCATCAACTTGGCATACATTCCCAGATGAGGTATGTGTTTCAAAATGAGATATTCTCAGGTACGAAATGGATGGAAGAAGAGGAGGAGGTTTTAGCTCGATGGGGTTCCTCATTTTTCGATTTCGAATTTTAATTTTGGAAACAGATGCTTTATTAAAGGGGTGGTCTCAAAATACCTCTTCTTCTACTCTCCAACAGTCTCACAATTTTGGAACAATTTTCTAGACTGCCATATGGAACTATATCATTAAAATCCTCAACGATTTCAAGCCTAATCTTAATTTACTTTTAAAGGACTGCTCTTGCTCCTTAATCAACTCCTTTATTTATTTAGGTTTTCCTTTCTCGAAGGAAGAAGAAAACAAAAAAAAGGCAAACTGTCATTCCATTCGGCACACTCCGTTCGCCATAAAAATCAAATCTTCCATCACCCATTTTGCTAGCGGCGTCGATGCTGGCTGGTGAAGATGACGGTAGAGCGTTGTTCTGGAGAACCATTTTCATTAATTTTCTTCCAAAACATTAACTTATCCATCTCAATAAATTCAAACGCAAAGACAGATGAAGATTTTCATTTAGCACATAAATATACAAAAAAAAAAAAAAAACAAAAACAACAACAAAAGACTTAAAATTGGGTTCCTTTTTCTTCCTTGCTTAGCTTTGAGAGAGAGAGAAGAAAGGAGAGAGAAAGTGTCAACCATAACGTCACACAGTTTGGTATACTATACAAACCTATTTCTATACCGCCACGGTAAGCGTTCAATCCACAAAATTAGGCAATTAAAATATGCCATGGGCATATCGTTGATACACTCTCTGTTGTTTTTACCGTTCGGTTCGTTTTGGGGGGGTGGAAAAAAAAATACATAATTTTTCACTCCTCTCATTTTCTCTATGCTACGATGGCAAAGCAGCAAGACGCACATGAATCATCAAGACGATTTTTATAAAACCCCTTAGGGGTTTGTTTTGGGAACAAACGAGAGAAAGCACATCACCACAAAAAGAAGAAGAAGCAAACAAAAAAAAAATTCTAATCTCTTCTTCCACCCGCCAATTGCACATTTCAGCATTGTCAATAAATCGTCCATAGGACTCTCCGTGATAGCAGTTAATGTCAGACCGACGAAAATATATGGCGCGATTTTCTCAAAACCCACTCTCCCCTGTTTTTTTTTTTTGTACCACCTCTCTGCCACTCTTTAAACATCATATCACCACCCACACTCTTCCAGCAAGGTTTGCAGCCCTTTATTTATGGTTGCCACTGGTTTAAAATTATTGTATGTTGACCAAGGAAACACAGAGTAAGTCCCTGTCTTTTTCTTGTCACTTTTGTTGCGTACCTATGTCATTTTTGTCGCTTTTGTTACTCTTGCCGTTTTTGCCACGCAAGCCCTTCTAACGTGTGTAATTTTTGTCGTTTTTGTCACTTTGGTCGTTATTGTGTCTTGTCTTCCCTATTAGCTTTAATCGCTTTGTCATTTTCATCACTTTTCTCGTTCAAGTCCTTTTAGTTGCTTATGTCACTTTGTTAGTTTTTTATCGCTCTTGTCTCATTTTTACTTTAATCGTTTTTGTCGATCTTGATGGTTTATTCGCTCTTGTCGCTTTTGAGTCGCTTATATGTCACATTTGTCGTTTTTGCCTTCCTTTGTCGCTTTTCTTTATTTTTTGTCACTTTTGTCGTTTTGGACGTTTTTGGGGCTTTAATCGCCATTTTAATTTTTTTGTCGCTTCTATCGTTTTTGTCGCTTTTGTTGCCCTTGTCGCTTTAATCACTCTTTGTCATTTTGGTCACTTTTATCGCTAAAGTCGTTTTGTCGCGTATGTCACTGTAGTCATTTTTGTAGCTCTTGTCTCATTTTATCGTTATTGTCATTTTGATCACCTAAATCCTTCTTGTCGCTTTTGTCACTTTTGTAGCTTGTGTCACTTTTGTCGTTGTTGTCAGTTCGGTTGTTCTTGTCGGTGGACTTTCCCAGAACTCATTAAAAAAAAAAGAGTTGGCAACCATGCCTTCTGTCACTTGCCGTTCAACATCTTCGAGGAAAAAGATGCCGTTTGCTTGTGCTTCTGATGGTTCTGCTACTGCTTTTGCTGCTGCTGTTGCAAAACGATCTGCGGGGGTAAATGATGTTTATATGCGGGTGTTAGGTATGGGTTCCAAACCACCTTCCGCATATTTTTTTTTTTAATACCGCGCCGCAAGGAATTCGTCTTGCGTCGTCTTTTTCCTGTGAATGGAGCCAATGAGTTGCACTTCAAAAACCCTTTTTTTCCTAGCTCTTGGTACTTACATCTTGTGAGAGAAGGGTGGCAAGAACCCTTAAATCTTCGTCGTTAGCCGCCATTATTTCTTGTCCTTGTCTCGAGGTCCATAAAACACTTTTATAGTTCCATACGGGTTTCACAAGAAGAAGAAAATGAGAGGTGTTGGTTTGCAAGAGGGTTTGTTTTTTTTTTTTTTTTTTGCTTTTTTTGATGTTGGTTAAATGCATTTTACCCTATAAGAAGGAGTAAAGAAATTCCATTCTTTTGGCAACATACCTTGACAATAGTTTTTTTTTTTTTTTTGTTCAAATTCCGGTGTTTGAAAAACATGATTTTTTTAAAAAACACTTGACCCAAAAAAAACGTGTTTTTCAAAATTAAAGAAATAACAAAAAAAAAAATCGAGCCTTTATACCTGAAAGTCTTAAATTAACTTCGGTCTTTTTTTTTTGTTATATAGTCTCTTCAAATGGAATTAAAAATTCTTTTTTTTGACACTGAAACGATGATGCCAATCATAAGTCGTTTTCAAGCTGTCACTCAGCCAAGCAGTTGCAGTTGATTCCATATGATTGACATCGACACTCATCGGTTACGCGTATTTAGTAAAAAAGAATGTTCTGCAGAAATTTTAAATGGACAGCGGTTTGAAGAATTATAGGGTGATAGTACAAATGTTTGGTCAAACGTCTTTGTTTTTAATTATAATTTTAAGTTTTTTTGTTTGTATTTCTTTGTTGGAAGCAGGTAAAACCCTCGACTAAAAAAGAAAAGTTTTCTCAAAAAATCAAGAAAAAATAAATCACAACCCGTAAAACATCAAAATTTAGGCAATTTTTTTAAAATTTCTTTTGAAAGTTGACAAGTTGTTTAAACTAAACTTTTTTACCTGAACGTCTTCGGTGAAATTGTTGAATTTTATAACATTAACTGAAGAGATTTTATATCAAAATAAAAATATAACAAAAACCAAACATTTACAAATCTACCCTATAAATTTTTTATAATTACCCTGGACAGGCAAAAATACTTCCACTGAAACCATCATCTTTGAGCTGCTGAAGATCTCCACAAACCGACAAACACACAATAAAAAAAAAAAAAAAATGATTAAAGCTACCAAAGAGTCAACTCAATCGTACCTGGCCTGCTCACCATCATCATCCACATCCATCCAACTGATGTTTTGGTAGAAAAAGTGAACAGAACATCATCTCCCAGGTATAGAGAGAGAACGCAAAAGTTGATGGTATAATAATTTGATCCAAACAGCAAATCTGTCAGGATCACTTCATTTACTTGTCTTTCTCTGATATCAAATGACGTCGGCTTCTTCTTCTTTAGTTTTTGTTATCTCAACACAACAACGGAAGGTGGAGCTTTTCTGTTTTGCTCCCTCGAGCTGCTGTTGTTGCTGCTCTGGGTTCATCATTTTTAATTCCCTTTTTACTTGCGATATAGGTACTATATATCAAGTTATGCATTCGTACAAAAAAAAAAAGTTGAGATAACATTTTTCCATGACATTACGATGGTAGACAATGCCAAAAAAGTGGGTCCCGGAAGTCCGTCTGTCTGTCTGTCTGTCTGTCTGTCAGTCTGTCAGTCTGTCAGTCTGTCTGTCTGTCTGTATAAGGAGCTACAGCCTAAACGGATGGACCGATTGATGTCAAACGTGGTATGCAACGTTATTTGGCGACTCTCCAGAGGATTTTTTCGAATTATTTTTTTTGGACCAAAAATAACGGTACTTGTCATATACCGATTTTAGTAAAATTAAAATATCTCAAAAACGGCTCCAACGATTTTGTTTAAAAAATTCAAGTGTTAGTTTAAAGTTAAGGTCTATCTTCTAATGAAAAAAAATTTTTTTGAAAATCATTATTAACGGTACCTGCCATAGAACCGTTTTTTTCAAATCCGATTATCTCCAATACTGCTTATTCGATTTCAACGAAACTTTTTGTGAAGAAGCATTTATATAATTAAAATATAAGCCAAAAACAAAATTTTGAAAAAAATAATTTTTGGATTTTTAAAAAAATTTTGAAAATTTTTTTTTGAAAAATCAAATTTTCGAAAACGGGACATTGAATTTTTTTGAAATTTTGTTTTTAGATGTTGATTAGTGATTTCTACAAAATGGCATACCAATTTTATTTTTAAACTTTTTTTCCAAAAAATTATTTATAAAAAATTAGTTTTTAAAAAAACGGCTCTAACGATTTTGAAAATTTTTTTTCTAAAAATGCATGTTAATATATCAATCAAAACTGCATACTTGTTTTGGAGGGCAATTTAATTTCAGATTTTATTTTATTTTTTTTTTAAAACGAATTTTATTTTTTTTTTCCAAATTTCTATATAAAAAGTCCTAAAAATTTAAGCAACTTTAACTCTAAGAGCAAGTTCGTGCGACCCCAGTCGTGCATTTTATTTTTTTGTGCGGCAATGATGTGTGTTCCACTCGAACTGACACTAAACTCAAAATTGGATTAAAAGTCTATAAGAAGCGAGACTTTGGCAGCAGGATATGATGCTCGTCCAAAGTAGCTCGCTTCTCATAACCCAAAAAATGCGAAATTCTGTTCACTTCTGCGGCCGAACAAATCTTTCATCATCATCACACAAGTTTTTCGGTGGCGTGGCGGCTGAGCGGTACGCTCTGCCAGGTTTTTGCTTTACTGATCCGCGCTGGTGATGAAGATGATGATGATGATGAGGATGCTGCCGCAGTTGATTTTGACATTGATACATTCGTGACAAGTGACGTTTAATGTCTCTCTACGGAATGCCGCCACTTCCACTGAGACAAAAGGTGAAATTCACCATAACCATAGAAACCTACAAAATTTATACGAAATTCAAATTTAAAAAATTCGAACCAAAAAAATGAAAAAATGGTTTAGAAGTTGTTACTTGTATAAGCCTTCTGTAAAGCTTCTAAAGTACAATAACCCATATTTTAAACTACAAACGCAATAATCTTATATATTATTTATGTTATAATGAATGTATGAAAATCGAATGTGATACTATAGCGCCATCTGGAAGAGACTATGGAATCTATTACAATTTTTTTACATTTCGAAGCCGATATTTTTTGACCCAGGTCTCGAAACAAGTTTTGGTTTACAGATACGAGTTCATATTGAACAGGCCTATGCGTTCCGGTAAAAAATTATAAATTTATTTTTTTTCCGATTTTTGAAAAAAAAAATCAAGATTAACCCCTTTCCAAAAAAAATTTCCATTTAAAAAAAAATTTAAGAAAGATCCCTTTAAGCACT
Organism: Episyrphus balteatus; assembly: GCF_945859705.1. NCBI lineage: Eukaryota > Metazoa > Arthropoda > Insecta > Diptera > Syrphidae > Episyrphus > Episyrphus balteatus. The sequence continues at coordinate 2,399,423 of NC_079137.1, read as the reverse complement.
TTTCATAACTGAAAACCAAAAATTTCTTGGAGATCTGGTTCCTAAGATATTTCCAATCAAAAATGATTTTTGTTTTTGACGTGATAACGTCTTATAAATCGATGAACCATGGCAGCCACCACAAAAAAGTGACGCCATTTTCTCCCGTTCCACTCTCGCACTTTCGCAGTGCAGCAAAAAATTTATATTCAAAATTAAAAATAAACTATCAGAGATAAAAAAATCTCCTATAGTTTATTTGAAAGATAATAACCTAAAGCTTAATCCAAATGAAGGATTTTTTAAAATTCCGTCATTTAATAGGGTAAACAGGGGTAAAACGGAAAGATGAAATTTATGCTAAAATCTAAACGCGTGGTTGTAGAGAGTTGATTCTTTTTGTTATAGATAGAGGAGACTGATTTAAGGATAACTGCATTTAAGAAAAAATTCTAAGAAATTTTGGAACTCCGCTATAACGTTTTGTTTGAACCTTGATCAGGTGTTGTGGGTATGACAAAATGTTGATTATGGGTAGGGGAAATTTTTTTGACAATTCTAAAGGTGCCAAATGAAAGATGATGGAAAAAAAATTAGACGTCTCATACGGATTTTTTTCCAACACTCATGCGTTTCGAAATATGAATTTTTGAAAAATACTTACTTTTTTAGGGGTATTTTTGGGTAAATTTTGATTATTAGCTTTTTTTTGGAACTTTCAAAAAATCTCAAGTTATATGGGACATGTAGGGCAAAAAATTTGAATCGTTTAAAGAGTTTTGACTGAATACGGAGAAAAATAAGTTTTTAAAAAAACAGGTTTTTTGGCCGTTTTTAGCCGATTTTCATTGTTTTTTATTTTTACCTTTTTTTCTTTAATAGATAAATTAATATTATATATGGAGTAATGATAGACCATGACCACGACTATATGTGTGCGAAATTTCAATCATTTTCGTGAACACAATTTTGAGATAACGGTAAAATAAAATTTTAGAATTCAACAGGTTATAACTTTTTACCAAGAGCCGATATAAATTTGATTAAACATTTATGTTGGTATATCACACATAGCGCTAGACTAACTACAAGCCACACAATTTTAAATCAAGAAACTTGCGAAAAACATCATACCACCAGTGGAGATCTGTTGCCCCCCGAACAGCCACCAGCGCGCAGCGTGGGAAGTACCGTAATCTCAGTCTGGAAATTCCACATGGTTGACTTTATAAAATTCTGGTGAAACAATAAGCTTTCAGGTGGCATAGGTTTTATAGGTTGTTAAGGAAAAAATTCATTTAATAGCATGAGAACATAAAAATAAATGTTTTCTTTGCTTTTTTTGATGAAAATGATTGTTTTCAATAAATTATTTTAATACTTTTTGCTCATTGTAAAAATTTAAAAATGGTTTTATTATTTAGAAAAAATATTTGGCTTTTTAATGGTATAATTTTTTTTGCGAGCTTTTAAAATAAAAAAAAAACTAATATAATGAGAAAAGAAAAAAGGTATTTTTTTTTAAGCTTTTTCTTGTAAATTATGATTGTTGAAATAAATAAACCCTTCAAATGGCTCATTTTAAAAGCACACAACCTGTTTTCTTACGACGTTATCACGTAAAATCATCGTCCGTAAACCGGCTTTACAGACAACCTCTTTTTTGTCATTGTTTCAATTAATAATGATTAACTTTCATGGTGAAATTCCCCTTTTTAAATGTAACTCGTTCAGTTCATCAAAACTGACATTGCCCTCATCTCTTTGATACACACAATTTTGACGGGGCGACGCAAGGGCTCCTTTGGGCTTTTTATCCGATTAGCGATTATAATCCGCATTGGGTCCAGTTAGACTTAAAGTCCGCAAATCCTCTATTTTTTTTGGTATCCCCATCAATCAGATTTAAAAAAAAAACTTCCCAAGAATACCAATATTCTGGACAAGTGTCATTTCCGAGGCTGCAATTTGTGTACGAACCCCGATCAATCAAGCGCAATTTTGATGTGCAGAGATCTTTTTTAGAGTCCCAAGGTCACTATAAGTTGTTCGAGTAATTTAAATCCGCAGTGTTTTTTTCAGGTTTTTTTTTATCAAAGATGTGCTTTAAAATGCACATCATGGTCAACGTGATGTGGCGGCAGCTCCTCTTTTAGGATCAATCATTATTTGGAATTTAATTTTAATTTTTTTTTTTTTTTATTTCTGCTAAAGTTGTCCGATCGATTATATCAACATTTGACTTAAGCCACTCCAGTGGACTGTTTCAGAAGTTGATGGTGCGTAAGTGAAGTTGAATTGGAATGAGGTGGCTTATACGGACCGCAATTGGTATTAAATATCGACGAATGATTGATGTGATTCCTTCGATCACGATCTGTATCTAGGATGATTTGATGGATGAGATGGAGAGATTGATGCGTGATTCGAGAGATTTAAAAAAAAGATGCTCTTAGTTTCGCATCGATAAATTGCATGCATGAAAATCAACTTTGATGAATGTCAAGGTGGCAGATAATTAATTATGACAACGTTCGCTTCCTGGCTGGGGATTAAGCAAAAAACTCGTTTACTCATTAGAATTACAACAAAGCTTGAAAAAAGATTCCCTTCCAAGAGGCTACTGTATGGGCCTTGAATATTGCATAATTTGTGCGTATCCAAAGTTTCATCATAATCATGGTGAATCGATAATTCATTAAAAATGAGTAAAAAAAAATAATATAAAACTGCAACCAAAAACAATATATCGGCTTAAATGTGCAATAAATTTCCCACTTACTTATGCCTCATAAAGAATTCAAAGTTTTCTGCTGCATTAAAAATACAGACAAACGCAGCCCACACCACTGTACTGTGTCGGTTGGTCGCTCCCTCTGGCGGCAAACTCTCTCTCTCTCTCTCTCACTCTTTCACCTCCACCCAGTAAATTACAGACAATTAAACTTTTGCGCGCCCCCGTGTTAATTTGTTTTTAACAAATCACTTTGTTTATAGTTTATTTTATTTTAATGTTTTTAACACTCGACTGCATGATGAATAGGTCGCGGTATGGTATGTATATGATGTGTGGCAACGCTGAGAGTGTCCCCACACCAATTTTTCTGACAGGAAAGTACAATTTATTTGATCGTTGATTTACCAAAAAAAATGTTTTGTTTTGTTTTATTATTTTTTTTTTTTGAAAATTCTCAAGAGATACAATATCTGTTGAAGACCTGTGAAGCAACGTCATTTTAATGATACACCAAATGGAATTTTTGGGGGGGGCCATTAAAAAAAAAAAAAAATAAACCTCCGGATTAACCAAAAGAGAAGAGATTTTTATGCTTTGACTAATGACTGAAGGAAACAGAACTAAAGACTGAATTTGTTGTCAACCCTCGTGTGATGTCCCCACATAAACTTGATGTAGATGAGGTAGCTCACAAGTCTAGAGAAGAGGTACCTATTTTTAGACTTCTGGTGTTTTTTTGTTCTTTCTTTCATTCTTTTTTTTTTATTGCGTGTAGTAGTAGTAATTTGTCGGATCGTTAGGTCTGTTTGTTTTGTACTTTTTACGTTGATTGTGCATATAGAGCGCTAACCTACTACAATTTGAGGAGAAGTCCAAGTACTTTTATTTGTGTTGTTGTTATTCTCTATTTATAGCATACCTACAATCATGGTTAACCATTTGGGAGCAGCCGAGCCGACTTTGGTCAATAAAGTCGAAAGTTTTATGACCATTTTCATAATAATAAAAAGATTTTATTACCGAAAACACTCTATAAAGGCGAATTATTGTGCGCTATCAACACACTCTTTTTAAGTAGGGATAAATACGCGGGTGGAGGTTCTGTTCAACAAATGTTATGGTGTCGTAGGTTTATATGAAGGAACGCTAGTTTGTCTAGATATGTTGTGAAATCGTTAAATAATTAAGTAGGGACTTGCAATTAGCGCCAAGGAGCGGGACGTATGAGGTAGGGTTGGTATTTTGTTTTACCCGTTAGGGTTCAGATTCACGATTTGTACGAACGAAATAAAAAAATGATTTAATTAATTAATTGTTTCTTATTATTATACAATATTTTGTAAAAAAACAAAAATTATTTAAAAACAGAGGGAGTAAAATACTGTTTCAAAGTAGAGATTTTTGAAAATTTCATAAGAACTGCATTGAATCGAAATACGTAAGAATTTAGGTTACACAAGTTACCGAATTCTAAGACCTTTTAAGTTGGCCTTTCAGCATATAATTTTAACCATTACTTTTGGGACACTCTGTAAAATACATTCGTACAATATCACAAGTTTAAAAAAAACACGTATACACCATAGTGAACATTTTTACTTGCGATATAGGTACTATTCATATATCAAGTTATACATTCGTACAAAAAAAAAAGTTGAGATAACATTTTTCCATGACATTAAGATGGTAGACAATGCCAAAAAAGTGGGTCCCAGAAGTCCGTCTGTCTGTCTGTGTACGAAGCTACAGCCTAAACGGATGGACCGATTAATGTCAAACTTGGTATGGAGCGTTATTTGGCGACTCTCCAGAGGATTTTTTCGAATTATTTTTTTTGGACCAAAAATAACGGTACTTGTCATATACCGATTTTAGTAAAATTCAAATATCTCAAAAACGGCTCTAACGATTTTGTTTAAAAAATTAAAATGTTAGTTTTAAGCTAAGGTCTATCTTTCAATGAAAAAAATTTTTTTTTTGTAAATCATTATTAACGTTACCTGCCATTGAACCGCTTTTTTCAAATCCGATTTTCTCAGAAACTGCTTATTCGATTTCAACGAAACTTTTTGTGAAAAAGCATTTTTATAATTTAAATATAAACCATAAATTTTGAAAAAAATAATTTTTATATTTAAAAAAAAAATTTGAAATTTTTTTTTTTGAAAAATCAAATTTTCGAAAACGGGACATTGAATTTTTTTTAAATTTTTTTTTAAATGTTGATTAGTGATTTCTACAAAATGGCATACCAATTTTATTTTAAAACTTTTTTTCCAAAAAATTATTTATAAAAAATTAATTTTTTTTAAAAACGGCTCTAACGATTTTGAAAATTTTTTTTTTCTAAAAATGCATGTTAATATATCAATCAAAACTGCATACTTGTTTTGGAGGGCAATTTAATTTCAGATTTTATTTTATTTTTTTTTTTTTAAACGAATTTTATTTTTTTTTTTTCTAAATTTCTATATAAAAAGTTTTAAAAATTTAAGCAACTTTAACTCTAAGAGCAAGTTCGTGCTACCCAGTGGTGCATTTTATTTTAATATGATTGCTTTAAATTCATATTAGTGTTGTTTGTTTATTAGTTTTATTTATTTAAATCTTTAAAAAAATATTATTAACTATATTAAATACTTATAACGAAAATTGTTTGCTTAAATTTTAACAAATAAGTAAAAAATTAAAAAAAAAAATACAATGTACATTACGAGTACAAAAATACATTTTGTTTTATTCCTTTCCCAATAATTCGAAAGAAAATAAAGCCTTCAAATAACCTCTAGATTTGTGAATTAAGTAAAACAAGAATTTTGTTTACATCGTTACGGGTGTAACACTTTAGGAATAATTTTAGGAAACATTGATATTAAAATTAAGCTTGACAAATTTTGTAGATTTGGAGTGCTTTATGATAATATTCATATTTGAAATAAATATAAGTGATTTTTTTTAATATCCAATTGGTTGTGTTACGGGTGTGACGTGTAAAAAACTTTAAATCGAATCAAGTTTCTACAAAATATTCAGTTGCACAGTCAGACAAAAAATAATAAAAATCCATTATAAATGTATTTGGTATAATCGTGTAACGGGTGTGACATTAATGCATTCGGGTGTAAAATTCCATATTTAGTGTTGATACTTTTGTATTACGTAAATATTTACATCATTATTCACAAATTCTTATTTTAAGCAAAAAAAATATTTAAATTGTATCTAAAACCTTATCTAATTTAATAAGTAATAAATTCATGAAATAACAAAATGAATGAAAAGCATTTAAAAAATATAATACATTAAACCAACATCCTTCTTTCATATTTGTTTTCTTCAACGAAGTTAAAAATATGTCTGAAGTATTTCATTCCACTCAAAACAGAAAAAAAGACACAATTTACAAAACACAAAAAAAAAATCTTGAGGGCAATAAACAAATAAAAACAGAATACACCCCCTGCCAGTTATCAAAACCACCCCTTTTGCGCCCCCAAATCCCTCGCAGAAACCGATTGAAACAAAAATGAATGATTACAGTCTCCCACCGACCGTCTGCCATCAGCTATATAATACAATCAGGACGAAACTATATATATACCCACACAAACATCAACCTCCCCCCGATTAAGCATCCATAAGGCATCCTACTCACACACAAATATATAGAATGAGGAAAACAAAATGAGAATTTAATGGACTTGATTACTGATGGGCAATAAATTTTCTTCAAATCAAAAATACAAAAAAAAAAAAATAATAATAAAAATTATAATACTAAACGACAAGAAAAATATATATATTCCCTCAAAGAAATCCAGCCAGGAGAGAAAAAGACTCCAATCAAACACTCACAACAAACAGATACAAATCGCGAGCTCCACATATTGTCATCATCATATCCACCAGAAAAAACACCACCATCACATCATCCAGATCCAGACCTCCAAAACGGGGTATCTACTTACTCTTTGCCTCCAAAGTTGCTTCCTCGCCAACATCATCTCATATCTCTTTACCTACAACACAAAACAACACTCTAGCACTCTAGAATCAGCAACAGCATCATCATCATCATCAAGCCACCAGAAGCAGGCGAGATCGGTGCCTCCATCAAGTGTTTATTTGCTGCTCCCTTCACGGTTTTTAATTTGTATTCTTCAGATACATTCTGACATCGGATGGATTTATGGCCGAAAGATTTATTGGACTCAATGGCAGATGATGTGGATGCTGATGATGATGATGATGATGATGATGATGACGATGGTGTTCAGTTCAGTTCGCTCTCTCTTGATGATGATCTGGAAACATCGTTGTCTTCGTTTTCTTCGTTTTTAGTATTATGGACTTTTCTAGTACAGAAATTCCATTAAAGAGTATCTCACAATTCTCATAATTGGTTTGGCAAGCAGCACTGGCAATGCAACAAACTAAGAACGAGATCACCACGTTTTGCCACAACAAAGTGACAAAACGCATTTTCGTGTAAATGCGCGGGCAAAACTTTTCGTCACGCAGAAAAATAGGTATATGAAAATGATCAATCCCCCTATCTTCCATACAAGAAATAGGTAGTGAAAAAGGGAGGGAGGGGGAAGGAATTTCAAAAAGGAAAAATTATGTGACAATGACAGTGTGTAAAACAAGAATGTGTACAGTAATTTGTGTTCCAGATGTTTCCACAAATTGTAAAGGAAAGGGGGAGGGAAATTAAGGGGACCAAGGGGGTTTTACCACTCTCACTCTCAAAAAATCTTGGAAATAAATTGATGATTATTGAGAAAAGTTACTTAAAAGATTGTAATTTTAAGATTTTTAGCCGAAGATCACTACTGCCCCTCCTCAATTTTTTTTAAATCAAAATATTTCCATTTTGTGATTTGTTCTTTCATAATTTTGGCCTCTATTGGCGTTCACTTTTTTTCAGTGTGCCCACGGAATTGCATAAGGCTTCAAAAAATGCAAAATCTCACTATCGCCCCTCCCTATAAAAAAAAAAGTATACAAAATACTTTAATTTGTTCAAATAAAAATCAGTAAATGCGTAATATCACCTGTGTTATGATTTTCCCAAAATAAATCTAAGAGTGGTGGGGGGGGGGGGGGGGCGAGGAGGAGGGTGGTTAAAGCACTCTCTCTGTAAAAATGTATAGAAAAGAAACGAGTAGGTACTTTTTGAGTTCAAGTTTTAAAGCTTAGTTAAGATTTGCATCAATTATGCCATTTATTTATAAATTACTGATCATGCCCCTTCTCAAATTTTTTTTTGAGAAAAAAGTCCTGTTTTAAAACACGATCTAGTATAACAGTTGTGCTTGTTAATTTTCAAAAAATTAGTTACAGGTAAAACTGCAAAAAGGCAACATACTAAACACCGTCTTAAAGAAAACCCGGGGACCCTCCCCCCCCCCCCCTCATTAAAAAAAGGAATTGAGGTCAAAATACACATATTATCACTTAATTTGACTTGAGTCAACACAATCGAAAGCAATGATTTTAGTTGCAAAAAGGGGATCTTGAAAGCACCCCTCTCCCCCCCCCCCCCCCCCCTTAAAAATGGTATTTGTTGAACATTTGAATACCAAACTTTCTTGATAAAGCATTATTAAAGACAAAGAGTAATGTAAGGAAAGGGGGAGAGATAAGGGAAGGCGTGCTTGATCTTATACCATTTTGCAATTTAAGAAAAACTTTGACTTTTGACCAAGAAGTTTTAAAAACAGCTGACAATTTTAAAAATTTTACTCAATTAATCTCAAATATAAAATTTTGTTTCAATGTTTTTTTCTTTCTCTTCCTACTGTCAAATATACAATATAACTTTCATGCTCTGTTTAGCACCATCCAAATCCCCCAAACGACCAACTATTTATACGAAAATAAAATAAAAAACTGAATACGAATTACAAAAACCTATCACGATCCGCATCTTGTCATAATCCTGTCATTTGAAATTATGATGAGGTCGAGGCCCACAATGAAGCGCGCAGCAACAGCAACTGCCAGCCAACCCAGCGCAGCGTGCATCAGTGCAGCATCAAAACTGCACCATACTTGCTGATGCTGTTGGTGGCTGGTCGCATGATGAATGCTCGTAGTCGTCGTCGGTCGTCTTCGTCGCCTGGCACTTGCCATGATGATTCTGATGATGATGATCATCATCATTGTGGTCGTCGTTGTCGTTATTGTCGTCCAGACGCAATCATCATCATGATCAGTTTCAAGCTTCAGATTCAACAGTGGTCGTCGTCGTTGCTGTAGTCGGTCGTGATCGTGTGACGGTTGGTTTATAGTGACTGGGTGTCTTCGTCTTAGTTTGTCGTACTGTTTTTTTTTTTTATAATAAGTTCGCTCTAATAATTGGTTATGACAGCTGTTCGAGGATAATTAGAGATTAATTGTTCTCCTCACAGATCCGACGACTGCAGATACATTTTGCACTTATGTAAGTGCGCACTATATGGGCTCACTCAACATTTTATATAGGTTCACATCGGTTGTCTGTCTGTGATGGGGTTGTCGCGTCTACACGATGCAGTCGACAAAGACTCTCCCCCCCCCCCCCCCCCCCAAATCCTTGTCCTTCTCCCCACACACACCCACCTCTGTTAACTCAACAAATTTTCAATTTGTTATTAATGCGACAGTGTGAATACACTGAAAGAAATGTACTATTAACACTTCGAGATAGTGAAAGGAATATGAGAGTTTTGAGCATTTGCTCAGAGCAGATACTCAAGAAAATAAATTGCACGACTGGGGTCGCACGTACTTGCTCTTATGCTTAAAGTAACAATAATGTTAAAGCTTTTTATTCAAGAAATTTAAAATTTCATAAGTAGTATAAAAAAATTAAATCTGTTTTTATAATTAATTAAACTCCGTTTTAAATTATCTTAAAAAAAAAGAAAATATGCCATTTTATTTCTTGTATAAAAAGGTATTTTTAGAAAAAAAATTTCGAAAATTGTAGGAGCCGTTGTTTAAAAAAATAATTTTTTATATATAAAAATTTTTTAACATTTTTAAAAAAAAAAGTTGGTATGCCATTTTGAAGAAAAAATTATTTTACACATAAAAACTAAATTTCAAAATTTTTCATTGATCCGTTTTCAAAAAATTGATTTTTCAAAAAAAAATTTTAAAATATTTTTAAAAAAACCAAAAATGCGTTTTTTGAAAATTTTCTAAAATTTTATTTTTATCTTTACTTACACACTTTTGTATAAAAATTTTCATTTAAATCGGGTTAATTTTGTACGAGATATTCAGAAACGAAAAAAACCGTTCTATGACAGGTACCGTTAATAACGGTACAAAAAATATTTTTTTTATTTCAAAAGTTGGCTCTTATGTGTAGTACTACACACAGAAATTTTAATCAAAATCGGTAGAGCCGTTTTTGAAAAAAATTAACTTTTCTATTTCTGTTATATGACAGGTACCGTTAGTTTTGGTCATAAAAAAAAAATTTCAATTTCCCCTCTAGGGAATCACCAAAAACTGCTAACTACCAAGTTTGAAGAAAATCACTTCACTCGTTTAGGCTGCAGCTCCAGATAGAGACAGACACACAGACAGACAGACAGAATTGCCAGACCCACTTTTTTGGCATTCTCCATCATCGTAATGTCATGTAAAATTGTTATCTCGAGTTCGATTTTTTTTACGAATTCTAAACTTGCCCTATAGTACCTATATCGCAAGTAAAAACGGAAGGTAGACTGTTAAGAATTTGGTGCACACCTGAAGGAGCATTTGCTCTCAAAAGATCAATATTGAGCAAATGCTTTGAGCACATACTCGGTATTTAATCATTTATTAATCTGATTTTCTTTGTTTTAAGAATTTAAGTGAGTTAAATTGAAAGAAAGAGGATATCCACTCTAAAAACCAGAGACCAGAAATAACAGTCTTTATTTTCAATCGGTTTCTCTCTGAGAGTTACCACATTACTTTAAATAGTTTCGGTTAAGGTTTGAGATTTATTTAAAAAAAAAATGTGTTTTCCACTGTGATTTGAGTCGCTGGGACGTAAAGCACAACCAATGCAATTTCGAATATTTCAGGAGACTGATGTTCTAATATCTAGGTCAAAGCGTTCAGCTTCCAGAACCGTTTTCGATCGCCCAATTTCAAACGGCTATATCTCGGAATTTTGAATAAAATTTAAAAAAAATTTTGATGCCAAAAGGTAGGGAAGAGTCTAACCTTCATTTGGGTACAACTCCCATCCCTGTAGGTGCACGCGTTCTCAAACCGGGAGCACTTAAAGGTAAAAAAAAGTTAAGCCCGATTCTGAAAAAATAGGCATGATGTGGCGGTTTAACATGGAAGATGATTTTTTAAAAATCTGACAATGTGCAAAGCGTAGGCCCATGACACAAGCTATCATTTGGCATCACTCCCAAAAATTGCTCTCAAGCGGTTTAGCTTCCAGGAGCGTCCAAAGATTTGGGGATTTTTCGAAAAAACTTTCAAACGCGATTTTTTCGAAATTTTGAAAAAAATCCAAAAACCCGATTATACCACTATCGGGTAGCTGAGAATTAGTCCATTGAAATGTTACATTAACCTTGCATTTTGGGTAGGACAAGATTTTTTTTGTTTTGATGTATAGGGGAGATTGTTCAAAGTATTTTTTCTTGAAAATGTACATCTATTTTCAAGTATAACTTTCTTATTTTCAATTTTACAGAAAAAAGTACCTCAATCAAAATTGTAGAGAAATACATAAATTATCTACAAAAACGATGCTAACAACATTTTTGTGGGACTAACGGTTCGTAAGATATTAGTAAAAAACAGTTTAAACCACTTTTTCCAAGATGGCGGCCAAATGGGGGGGGGGGGGTTTAACCCCGAAAACTAGATTGTATACCTACTCACATTAACCTCCTCTACACATCAAAAGAAAAAAATCTTATCCTACCCAAAATGCATGGTTCGGTCCAAATTTTGTAACAATTCAATTGACTAAATATAAGCTTTCATATGGCACCACTCTCATGTCTCTAGGAATTTATACATTTGCAGATGAGATTTATTTTTTTCTCTCAGCGATAAATCTCACTGGTTGACCGAAACATAAAAAAATACAAAATAAAGGTTTCTCTCAGACCTTGACCGAAATTTTTCTTTTTTTAAAATAAAGGTTATTTTATGACCTTTATTGAAAATGGCTACAGATAAGAGTTATTAAGGAACCTTTCAAAAGTTTGAGATTTATTTCTGATCTCTGCTAAAAACCAAAATTTTGAATTTCAATATAAAATCAACTGAAAACTTTGGAATAAAAGGCATTCGAAATGATTTCGCCTAGGAAAATATTCGAACGAAGAAGAAGAAGAAGAAAAATTTCTATTTCTGACAAACTTTCGGCAGTTCTATTTTTCTCAGTGTAAATTTCTATATCCATCTTTTCCCACATAGAATACATCTTTTCCTTCATATTTATTGTCAGATTGTGTTTTGTAAGTGTAATTCATAGCGAATGAGGAAGACATAATGCGGACACAAATTGATATTTTTGTAGTTGTAGTTGTTGTTGTTTTTTTTTGTTTGTAAATATTAAACATATATTAGAAGTGGGTGGTATGTATATAAAATTTAGAGGCGTGGTAGCAACATCAACAATATTACAAGAGACATTATAGAAAATATGATTTTAATGAAGTAAAACCTTAAAGATATCACAAAGTATTTATCTTGTGTGTTGTTTGTTTGAATTTAAAATTTTCGAAAGAAAAAGAAAAAAAGTTGAGTTTTGTTTTAATTTTTCACGCATAAGTTAACATAAATGCGATCAAGATGATTTGAGGGATTTTTGACTTTTTGCGGTCAATTTAAGTGAATTTTTGTTAGGATTTTATGTGTGAATGATCATTAAGCAAATTGGATTTTTAGTGAATCATGAATCATGGATGTTTGCAGTTTTTAAAACTGCCTATTTTAAATCTGAAAAAAAAAATAAAATGCACGACTGGGTCGCACGAACTTGCTCTTAGAGTTAAAGTTGCTTACATTTTTAAGACTTTTTATATAGAAATTTGGAAAAAAAAATAAAATTCGTTTTTTTAAAAAATAAAATAAAATCTGAAATTAAATTGCCCTCCAAAACAAGTATGCAGTTTTGATTGATATATTAAGGTGCATTTTTAGAAAAAAAATTTTCAAAATCGTTAGAGCCGTTTTTTAAAAAACTAATTTTTTATAAATAATTTTTTGGAAAAAAAGTCTTAAAATAAAATTGGCATGCCATTTTGTAGAAATCACTTATCAACATCTAAAAACAAAATTTCAAAAAAATTCAATGTCCCGTTTTCGAAAATTTGATTTTTCAAAAAAAAAATTTCAAAATTTTCTTAAAAATCCAAAAATATTTTTTTTGGAAATTTTATTTTTGGTTTATATTTAAATTACATAAATGCTTCTTTACAAAAAGTTTCGTTGACATCGAATAAGCAGTTTCGGAGATAATCGGATTTGAAAAAAACGGTTCTATGGCAGGTACCGTTAATAATGATTTTCAAAAAAAATTTTTTCATTAGAAAATAGACCTTAGCTTAAAACTAACACTTGAATTTTTTTAAAAAAATCGTTGGAGCTGTTTTCGAGATATTTCAATTTTACTAAAATCGGTATATAACAAGTACCGTTATTTTTGGTCCAAAAAAATTAATTCCAAAAACCCCTCTGGAGAGTCGCCAAATAACGCTACATACCAAGTTTGACATTAATCGGTATATCCGTTTAGGCTGTAGCTCCTTATACAGACAGACAGACAGACTGACAGACTGACAGACTGACAGACTGACAGACTGACAGACTGACAGACTGACAGACTGACAGACTGACAGACTGACAGACTGACAGACTGACAGACTGACAGACTGACAGACTGACAGACTGACAGACTGACAGACTGACAGACTGACAGACTGACAGACTGACAGACTGACAGACTGACAGACTGACAGACTGACAGACTGACAGACTGACAGACTGACAGACTGACAGACTGACAGACTGACAGACTGACAGACTGACAGACTGACAGACTGACAGACTGACAGACTGACAGACTGACAGACTGACAGACTGACAGACTGACAGACTGACAGACTGACAGACTGACAGACTGACAGACTGACAGACTGACAGACTGACAGACTGACAGACTGACAGACTGACAGACTGACAGACTGACAGACTGACAGACTGACAGACTGACAAACTGACAGACTGACAGACTGACAGACTGACAGACTGACAGACTGACAGACTGACAGACTGACAGACTGACAGACTGACAAACTGACAGACAGACAGACAGACAGACGGACTTCCGGGACCCACTTTTTTGGCATTGTCTACCATCGTAATGTCATGGAAAAATGTTATCTCAACTTTTTTTTTTGTACGAATGCATAACTTGATATATAGTACCTATATCGCAAGTAAAAACATGTAAACTGTTGATTAACCTTTTGAAGGTTTTATTATTTTTTAGTTAAATATTAAAACACGGGTATAAAATTGTATATACAGGGTGTCCCACAGTCACCGCCCCAAATGAAAACCATGGATTCCTGAAGTAATTTTAAGTCGAAAAACTTAAGAGGCAATTTTCTCGTTTTCGTCCCGTTTTCGAGTTTTGGCGGTTTTTATGATTTTTGCTATCATGTCATTTAACTGACCTTATCTTTGCCAAACTACCTACGTCTTATTCAAAAGATTGTGTTTGTGTTTGATGCGAAATTGCGAAAAAATGGTTGTATCAAAAAAAAAGTTTTGACACAAACTGAAACTGTAATGAATTCTTGATTGGTTGGCAAAGATAAGGCCAGTTAAATGACAAGATAGCAAAAATCATAAAAACCGCCAAAACTCGAAAACGGGACGAAAACGATAAAATTGCCACTAAAGTTTTTCAACTTAAAATGACTTCAGGAATCCATTGTTTTCATTTGGGGCGGTGACTGTGGGACACCCTCTATACTGTACATATGTATACCTAATTGTTTCAAAAGCTAAAAGATTTTTCCTAGAATTCCTCAGAAACAGCTCCAATTTTCTAAATGATTTTTTTTTTAACCCTCTGTCGGCACACGGGTGCGAATTTGGCAGGACAAATATGAAAAGTGGTCACAGAAAAGTGTCTTTATAAGAGTGAAAATAAATTTTTTTTGGAATTGTGAATACAGTATTCGAATTCCTCGGAAAATCCTACATCAATTTCATATATGATTCTCCATAAAATAGTGAAACCGAAAAAAGTTCTAGCTCCATGAAAAGGTATAAAGAAAATTCGCAAAAAAGAGGTGTGCCTACAGAGGATTAATAATATGTTTAAAAATCAGAAACATTTGGAAGAGCGGAAATAATATTTTCAATTTTTAAAATGGCAAAAATACAATCTTTATTATTTAACTGAAGAAAGTTGTTTTGATGAATATTTTTGGAAAAATTATTTTCAAGCTCAAAAATTCAAAATCTGGTAGCACTGACTTTTTTCATTTCATTATTTGGTTGATTACCTTCCACTAAATTTTGACTTCTTAGTGAGGAGCATGACCTTAAAATATTTGAAGGAAATCTTTAATTTTAAGAAAATTTGAAAAATTTGAAAAATTAAAGAAATTAAATGAAAAATAAAAAATTTAAGAATTTTTGAAAAATTATAATTTTTTATTGGGAAGCAAATAGAAAACAATATTATGAAGATTTCAACTTTTCAGGTTTTTTTTTTCAATATTTTACAGGGTGGCCTACATTTAGGATGTCAAGTTATTTGTTTTATTTTCAGCACTTTTACTTGAACCTATTTGTGGTGCTGTAGCATCGTTTTCTTCATTTAAAAGAGATTATCAGATATTATTTAATATACAGTAGTTTTAATATTAAAGTTGTAGGTAATATTTCATTTTCTTTAAATAAATGAAATGAATATAAAGTAGAAATTACATGTTAAAAAAAACGTTCACTGTGGTGTATACGTACTTTTTTATATATTTTTTTTTTCAATTACTGACCCGATTTGAAGTCTTTCAAAGTTTATTAACCCAACTTTCTATGACGAAATACCTCAAATAAACGCAAACTTTCCACAACTCAAAAAATTATTCACGATCTTGGTGAAACCAGGCATAAATCAAAATTAATTTAAATAATAAAATAATTTAAATAGAAATAATAATTGTTTCGTAGAAAATAAGTACATAAACGAAAAATTAATTCCATCAAAGTAATTTTATATATTTCTGCATAATTTATATAAATTCATCTGCATTTATTAAACCAATTTGCAATTTTCAATTAAAAACAACAAAAACAACAACAGCAACAAAAAAAAAAATAAAAAATAAAACGAAAACATTTCAAATTCATCCTGTCACTTTGCACATATATATTATTGTCATCGTTCTCTCCACCTCATCCTGTAATATTCTAAACACACCACAAATTGCTGTATGTGTGAAATAAAAAACAATATATGAAAAAAAAAAATTGATACAAAAAAAAAACAAAACAAAAATTGAGCTAAAGCGCTGCATCTAAATCAGGGAAATGTGAAATCAAACAAACCCCTTTCCATTTCCATTCAACCGGAACCACCACCATCACCATCCCCCAACCAACCCATCGTCGCATCATCATCAGCAGTTACGTTGTTTCCGCTTTACCACAATATTTGATATGTCTGTCGGTTGTTTTGGACCCAGGATGCGCTGCTGAGCTAATACTTTGGCATTGGATTTGTTTTTTTTTTTGCTTCTATTTTTTTTGTTCATCTTCATTCCAGGATTTCTATATTCCATTTTTTTTTTTTGTTCTATTCGATATATGCACAGGATGAGAGTATGAATACATATTAACCGCCTGCGAGTGGTGGGTGATTGATTAAAAGTTGAAAGCATGACAACGCATTTGATTTATTAGTCCCAAAACTGTGTTTTTCAAACTTCAACATTCAAAATATTTTCAAAAAAAAAAAAAAAAAAAAAAAAAAAATGATGAGGAGAGAGGCAAGAATGAAGAAGGAAAAAAAAATAAAAACTCAACAAGAATCAGAATGGAAAGGAAAAAATTAAAAATTAAACGAACATGTACCGCTATCTCACGCCATTTGTGAACGCGAGCGAGCGGATGTTGGCAGAGTGTTGGCACTCTGTTGGCAGCAATGGGAAACTTTTAGGTTATGTTATGTGCTGTCGTTTTGAAGGGATCTCTGAATCTGGATTTGGATATGGATTCATTTGGATGTGGCAGCAGCGACGCAGAGAAACTTTACGTATGTTTTTTTTTTTGCATTTTTTTGTTATTTTTTTTAGCATCCTGATGATGATGATGCTCGCCAGGAATATATCTCTCACAATCATAGGGATAACAACACACTCTTTGGTATGTATAAAATATTTTTCATTCTATACTTTGTTTTTTGTGACAATTCATTCCATTGGTGGCGACATTTTTCGATTTGTAATTAGAAGCAAATAATCTCACTCTCTCTCAGAGAAAACATCAGCCATGGATGGAATTGGGAGCTGGGCGAGATGCTTGAAAATTCGCATAAATACACTCTAGATATCAAGTGACATCCGAACTCGACGTATGTTTGGATCTACTGCAAAAGCAGCAAGATTTTATTGGAGTAGGAACAACGTAGACCAGAAGCGACAATATACAGAAGTGTTATAGGAGCAGGAGCAGCAGCAAACACATCAGTGACGACGCTGATGACAACAGCCAAAGTGCCAACAGAACAAATAACCAAACTGTGGCGAACAGTGAAATTTTTTGACAAGCAATCGGGGACAGTAGCAGAGCCAGAGCCCAGACAATTGGAATTATTATTATATGTGGATGTCATAATTGTGACAGTTTAACAGTATAGTCAGTGGGAGTGAGGTTGAATTTTTGCATTGAGTTTTTTTTTTCTGATAAAAAATTTGTTAGGTACTAGTTTTGCAATCCTAATTAGTATAGTCTTCAACAAAATTAATTTCATCGCAATATGATCACTTTCTTTGTTTCTTGTCAACATTTTTCTTTGCAACATGTCTCAACAATTCTTTTGGCAACATATCTCTTGCTTAAATGCTCTTGGAAGTATTCTATTAGTGACGTAGTCTTTTTGGCAACATATCTATTGAAAAATATTTCTCTTGGCAACATTTCTCTTTATAACATGTCTTTTGGCAACATGTCTCTTGACAACATTTCACTTGGAGACTTGTTTCTTGCTGACATTTTCCTTGGTAACTTTTTTCTTGGCAACATGTCTCTTAGGTTCATGTCTAATGGGGAGAAGTTTCTTGAAGACATGTTGCTTGTTGACATACATCTTATGGATATGTCTCTAAGAGACATGTCTGTTTTGTATATGTCTGTTGAGATGATGTTTCTTGGGGAAATTACTCTTGGGGACATGTCTCTTACAGACATCTCTCTTGGCAACATGTCTATTGGCAACATTTCTATTGGAGACATATCTTTTGCGGACATTTCTCTTGGTAAGATTTCTTTTGGCAACGTGTCCCTTAGGTCCATGTCTCATGTGGACATTTCTCTCGAAAAAAATTTTCTTGGGGACATGTTGCTTGGGCACATATATACACTTGTGAATATATGTCTCTACTGGAAATATCTCTTTGATACATGTCTGTTGGAGACATGTCTTTTGGGATGTTTTTCTCGGGGACATGTTTCTTCGCGACATGTTGCTTGGGACAACGTCTTTTGGCAACATTTCTCTTGGTATGACAAGTATGTATCTTGTGGACATTCTTCTAGAAGGTATGTCTCTTAGAGGCCTGTTTGGGATATGTGTCTTGGGAACATGTTTCTTGGGGATATGTACCTTTAGAAAAGTCTATTACGCATGTCTTCGCAACATGTCGCGAGGACATGCATCATGGGAATATACTTCTTGGATGCTATGTTATTGGACACATGTATCTCTTGGGGACATGTGTCTTGGATATAAAGCTAGATGTGTCAACATACGCAGGAGTAATTCTGTAAATTTGCAAAATTATGAATAAGTCACCTAAATTATGTACATTCATGTAGAATTTTGGACATCAGCAAAATATCGAATTCCTTTTCAAAATATTGCTCCCCTTTCTTTATCACCGCCACCCATTCGCAATCGCACCTCTCGGCGGTATATACTCTCTCCCACATAATATATATATAAAAAAAGTCATTCTTTACATTCGCTGACACATCATAAACTTTACCACCATGTGATGGAGGGCAATAAAAACATCCTTTGCAAACATTACCCGTTGTGTAACTACAACTACCACTGTAATGAAAAACAATCGTTGTCCACCCATTCCGCCTTCCGCCGTTGCAACTAACCGACCCCCCCTATAATCCTCCCTCCAACCACCCATCACTCTGAAACTCGCTATACTGATCGTTAATCATTCGGTTAAATGGCCATTAAATGTGTCCAATCCTGAGAGCGTCCAGCCATGCAGTCCGAACCGTTGCCGGCAATATAGCAGCAACATCAACATCATATCTAACGGATAAGTGCCCATATTCATTGTCATCCATCAAAGGACTAATAAACTGCTTCAGAGTCTACAGTGGGAGTGGGAGGGTGTAATGCGCGCACCCATGCAATGCGGTGCAAAAATTCATCGTCAAATAGTCGAATCCTTGTTTCAGTTAAGCTGTTTTTTTTTTTAAGTTGTGTTTGATATGATGTCCTTCTTTGCATGCAAAAACTCCAACTGTTGTCCACTTTGCATCATGTGTGTGTGGCGGCAGCGGGCAGCAGGCAGGAAAAGTGTCGCTAGCGACACACTGAAGTGAACATCATGACTTAAATTACCATCATATCCTGTCGTATATCCTCGCAGTCCATTTATTCATCAGATGCATGTAGCTGGACACGTACCAAAACCATACACAATGTGTGTGCAGAGGAATCCATCATTCCGACAAAAAGGACAACGACTGCGGTATAGTGTAGCAGTGGCAGCAGTACTATTTTGCAGTCCCACTATCGCGTAAACAATTCAATCCAAATCCACTGACAATGCACAGCCCCAGAGTCGAGAGTGGTATACCTCGCGCTAGTCCGAATCCATTTGAAGGATGGATATGATGGCATCCGAAAGTCGTCGTCGTTGGTTATATAGAGTCCTGGCTGCAAGCGTGATGGTTTGAATACGTCTCGCGTTATCATAACTTTTGGCACTTTCACCAGAAAAAAAAAAAAACAAAAATTGTAACAATCACGTTCTACCACCCACACACATATCATTCCCTGGCAAGGATTAGGGAGTCCTTTTTTGAATTGGAGCCTTTTTTTGTGTGGGAACATACATATATGAGTTGATGCCGCATTGTCCTTTGTGTGAATTATTTCTCGTTTCTGCTTTGCTTTGGATACATTTGTACATTTTTTTATTTGGCAAACTCGTAAATAATTCAGAATTTTTATTCATGTCTGAGTGAGTCTTAGGACTCGGCAAACAGTGATTCGGGAAACATCAAGAAATAAAAATATGCAAACCAACACTTCTCAATCAGCAGAATAAAAATATGGTGCCTGTCGTGTTTTTGCAAATAAAAATTGTGCTTAGATCAGGGGCGACCAACCTTTTTATCAATTTTTTTTTTTTAAGTTTTCACATGAGTCACTTTGCAGTTTTTTTAATGTAAATTTAATGGAAGAAAACGAAGTAAATATAACAATAATAAGAAGGATGAATAAGTTTAAAAGTTCAAACGAAAACTCATAAATTTTGATAAACTTTTTGTAAAGCTTTTGAAAAAAAGGGGCCCGCATGTTAATTGTTTTCCACCACTGTTCTAGATCCATGAATTGGGATAGGTACCCTAGGTCCTTTAGCGTTTTATATGGAACGGTTCGAGAGTTGATTTTTAGAAAAGTAGAGAGGACACACTTCGTCAAGAGTAAAATTGTAAATAAAATTCTAAAAAACAGACAGAAAAATAAAAAGTCCTCTGACAGGATAACATCTTTGTTATTAGCTTTGTGGTTAGTTTAGTGAATATTTTTTTTTTTCTGTTTTGTCTAAAACGAAAGTACCTTCCAAGCTTTTTTTTTCTATTTTGTGTGGATATGATATTCACATATCCTGGGTTTGTTTGTCATATTCTGATGTTAACTGTTAAATTTATGATCCTCTCTTCTATGTTTGTTAGATATATTTTCAAATGTCCTTTTGTGTCCTTTTAAGTAGATTTTTGTATAGGTACATTTGTTTTTTGTTTTTTTTTTTCAATTTATGAGTGCTCATGTATAGATATGTTTGGTAATTGAGCAGAAGGTATAGTTTAGCTTGAAGGACAGACGATGAAATATAGAAAATAGACAGAAAGTTGATGGAACTTTGATGGTTGGGATTTTATACATGTGAATATACCTAAGGAATGAATCATTTAGAGTTTTATCCTAACGATGGAACATATTTTAGGTTTTTCATTTGTTTTTTTGTGGTCAAATGACCAGAAGATAATTTAGGGTTCAGAAAGAAGAAAACACATAACAGAAATTGTGTTTGCTTTTGTGTGGGCAGATTTATGGCTTATGAGTTTATGCTCTTCCAAGGGGTAGACTGAAAATTATTAAATATTTAACTTTATATCATTTTGAATATAAACGAAAAAACTATATTGAAACAATTGAGAAAATGTTTTTCTTTTTGATTCTTATAAAATATATTCTTATAAATAGTCTATTGAGTAGACCCTTTTGGATGGAACAAATTCGTTCAAGAGTTTTTATTGGCGATTATGATTCCTTGGCATACAAGAATACTCCAGCCAAAAGTGCTACTAAATCCATTGGTGCATTTCTGAGAAAACGGCAACACTGGTCGGTTTTCAGTTTTTTTGATTTAACTCGAAAATCAAGCCTGACTTTGAAATGGTTCAAAGACACTTTTTATAGCAAATTAAATTTTCTGTCAAGTTAAGATGGTTAAAAAATTTTAAAAATTATTTTTGACTAATATTCTAACCTAAAATCAAAGAAAAAAAAGTTAAAAAATTGACAATTTTATTTTTTTTTACTAAATCAAGGGGCATTTTGTGTATGTAGCCGGGACGTCCAAACTTTGTACTAATGAAATAAAGTAGAGGTAAAATAATATGCAATTTTTAATTTTTTTTGTCAAGAAACAACTTAAATGTACCTATTCAAAAATTAGCACTTTTTCTAAATTTTTGACTTTTTTAGTTAAAAGCAAGTTTTTAAAACTCGATAAAATCGTATTAATTGGTAACTTTTAGACTTTTAAAGTAAACATACTTCGAGGGATTGATTTAATATAAACTAAATATGACAAACAAAAAAATTTATTTGCATCCTTATGGCTTTTTGTGCAATTTTGTGTATGTGCATTTTTATAAATTCGGGTCGAATGGATGGACGGAGAGCCATTAGCTTTGGTCTATTGCATAGAAGAACATTTAATACCAACTCTTTTACTGTTTTCAATGGCCTGAAAAACAATTCTTGTAAAATCCGCGACCAACGAAAAGTTTCTCTTGAAACAAAATAGCTCAGGCAAATTAGCAAATCAAATTGCACTTTTCGCGGGACAAATTTTTTTCATGGAACGTGTTTAGGTGAATGTCCTTATCGTAAAAGTGAATTTTTTGGGATGATAAGATATCGGGAACAGCCGCCATCTTGGAAAAGAGGTCGGTGCCGTTTTTATTTTATAACTCCATTTTTACTCATTTAAACCAAAAATGTCCAAGGATAAACTTATTATCAATTAAATTATCTAAAAAATGGTATACAAATGAATTCCGTGAGTTAGTTAAATTCAATTTTATAGTCGGTCAAAGTCCGGGTTCTTCTCGCAAGGTTAAGACAATATGACATTTTTTCAAATATCTGAAGAACTTTCGATTTGTTTGGGATTTTCTGAAAGAATGAATTATAACACTTTTAATTATCTATGAAATTTTTTAACTTTTTTTTCTTTGATTTTAGGTTAGAATATTAGTCAAAAATAATTTTTAAAATTTTTTAACCATCTTAACTTGACAGAAAATTTAATTTGCTATAAAAAGTGTCTTTGAACCATTTCAAAGTCAGGCTTGGTTTTCGAGTTAAATCAAAAAAACTGAAAACCGACCAGTGTTGCCGTTTTCTCAGAAATGCACCAATGGATTTAGTAGCACTTTTGGCTGGAGTATTCTTGTATGCCAAGGAATCATAATCGCTAATAAAAAGTCTTGAACGAATTTGTTCTATTTTTGCTCTGGAGCTCGGGTCTATTAAATAGACTAAAAATATGTATAATAAAATTAATAAACAAAAATTACAATAAAGTAATTCACTTACCAGCATTGCTAGGTCGCACGGTTGTCCAAAATGACTTATCTCGTTGCAAAAATCATAACTTTTGAAAGGATTGAGGTAGCGGTACAGTTTTTTTTTTTAATTTGAAGGAATTTGAAGGACGCGTCGTTATCGATATCTGAAAAGAAAAACAAATATTTTCATTTCAAAAAATTAAATCATTAAAAAAACATTTTTTAATTTCCTAAAAGGTGAAATTTGACTTTTGATTTTGAAATAAAAAATAAGTTTTTCAATTGGGTTTTTGTGTTTTTTTTTTTAAGAACTTTGATATTTAAAATTTTATAGACCAATGTAAAAATAAGATGCGATAACTTTCTATTATACAAACAGGTGCAACTCTGGAACTTGGTACAGGTACGATCAAAGGAGTTTTACAGCTAAAGACAATTATTGCTAACAAATTGTAACAGATCTGAAAATTATTGAATCTTTCAATACATAATTTGGAAGTTTTCGTTTCGTTTTTTTTTTTACGTTTTACATTATTTTGGTTTATAACGATTTTCGTTAAATCATAAAATTTTTCTTGAAAATCAAAATCTTCATTCATTTTCATATTTTAAGTGAAAAAGATATCAATTATTTATATTTTATTAATATTAAGAAGAAAATTAGGTACCTATGCTTATTGTCGAAATATTTTTTATTTGAAATTGCTCAAAAACAATGAGTCAACTAGCTAATGCCTGTTTTTATTATTAAACTACACAATACCTCATTGGTCACACATTGCAATTTTGCACAGCACAGAAAAATTCTTTAGAAAAGTATATGGTTTGATTAAATGCCGACTTTCTTTCTAGATCAAAGTTATTGGTGTTTTTATCGATGAAAATACATACATATGTACCTATTTTGATGCATACAGAGAGCCTGACCAAAAATTGATAAGCTTGTTATGCCTATAATAGCTGGTCAGCTTTGACAATAGTACATTGGTAAATATAATATTGGTTTGTTCAGTGTATTTTTAATTGGATTTTGTGTTTTTTTTTTTATTGCAAACAAATACACTCCTGCTCAAATTTAATGCACATTATATTTATTTTAAAGTAAAGTCCTGCTATTACTTTATGCCACAGCATCATGGTTATTTTCTCAAATGAGACAATAGTGATCTTAAATTAAAGGTATGGAATAATATGTTTGTCGGGAAGATTTGGGGAGAGATTTGCTGAAGTCTGTCTGTTAACCCGCGAGCCTTTTAAAGAAGAGTCATAAAATTTCATGGAGTTAAATCTGCTTTACAACACCTACGGAGTTAGCGAGCCTTTCTAGACCTAAGTTAAGTACCCAAAAATACTTGACTGATGCCCTCGAACAGCATCTGGTTCCAATCACCCCTTGATTTGGTCCACAGTTTAGTCTGATGCACGATAATGCATGCTAGAGTAGTTTGAGAATATCTTCAAGATTTTAATATTCCAGCTTCGGATTAACCACACAGAAATCTGGATTTGAATTCAATAGAACATGTGTAGGAAATATTGAAAAGATGCATTCGCGACCGAAATCCACCTCCAAACAGTCTTGATCAACTGAAAACTTCAGTGAAAGAAGTGTTAAAACAAAACCTTCAAAAGTTAATTAGTGGAATGGACAAACGACTCCAGGTTGTCATATGCGCTAGAGGAGACTATACCAAGTATTGCATACAATTATGGGAAAGAACCGTCACCCGCTTCCATTTTTTTTTAATTTTTCTTCTTAAAAATAAAAATTATTTTATAATCAGTTTTCAGACCTTGAATTGTTAAATTTGGTTTATCTTTTTTTTGGTTGATAATACTGTTGCAGTTTAGCATTTTTTCGACTTGCTAAACAATAACAAAACACAAAAAAATGCACCAAAGAATTTTAAAGCCTTTTAAAATAAAATGCAGGGGTATAACTTCAGACGAAAAATGTGTGCGTTAATTTTGAGCAGGAGTTTATAAAAATTCTTAAGACACCTAAATGATCCATTATTTTGATGTTACAAGTTTTTGTTGAAGCTATCTATAATTGCAAAGTTCTTGGTAGGTATAGTAAAACACAAAAAATAAAACTGTTGAACAGTACACTATCAATCGAAACCATTTTTGTCTGGAATTTTGAAGGTGATCCCATCTGAAATTAAAACGCTTTGCGTTAAGGTTAATACGGAAGTCAAATTAAAGATCAGTGATATACCCTTGAAAATTAAATACGACTTCAACTAACCCTCTGTATGCACACATCTTTTTTGTGACGTGATAGGAATACGGGTGCGAATTTGGTTTATACTTTTTTATGTCGCTAGAACTTTTTTCGGTCACAATATTTAATAGACATTCAAGTATGAAATTGATGTAGAATATTCCGAGGAATTCGAATATTGTATTCAAAATTCCGAAAAAAATATTTTCACCCTTATAAAGAGACTTTTTTGTGACCACTTTTTTGAAAAATCGTATTTTTTTTATTTTTGTCCTGCCAAATTCGTACCCGTGTGCCGATAGAGGGTTAATATGTATGTACCATATTTTTTCAAACCACTAGATTCGATATCAGTGCACTTTCAAAAAGGCATATATTTTTTGGAAAGTATTATTCGCGAATTTCCTATTCGAATTTATTTTGCGAGTGCATATGAGTTATGAAAAAAGAATGGAATGTGAAAAAATTTTTACCCTTTTCAATCCGGGTCAATTAGGTACCGGAAAATATAATTCTCCAACAAAAAAGTCAAATGGGAATCAGAACAACCGTTTTCAATTTTCGTTTATGTTTTCAAATTCGATAGAATATTAGAACAGCCGTGATTATTTTATATTTTAATACAATAAACATAAATTTTTACAGCGGGTTAAATCTTATCTAAAAAGTATAAAATCGTTTTTATAGACTCCTTAAAAGAAAATTTGATAATATAAAAAATGATCAGTATTGACTGTCAATTTTTCATTAGCCAAATAAACCCCGGTTAAGACTTATTGCAACGAATAATTTAACGTTTTTTTGTGTTTTGACATTATTCTTCTGACGTTTGAAAAATGAGGGTAAAATACAAAAATTCAGACTCGACCTTTTTGCCGTCGGTAATGACTATTTAAATAAAAGTATTTTTTTTTTTTTTCAAACAAACACCTGATTTTATTTTTATTTATTGAATAGGTACTTTTTTAAATAATAAAATTAATGGTTCTAAGAATTATGATTTTTGTTAGTTAATTAATGTAGGTAAAATTTAACAAAAAAATACCTAAAGGGTAAAGGTGTTAAAAATGTTCAACGAATCCTTTCATACATAATTTATTGTGAAGAACATGAATTATATTTGTTTTTTTATTTCAATAAGTAGGTACCCAACTCAAAATAGAGCAAAATCATATTTTTGACAAAAAAAATCAAACCGAAAAAAATTATTTTTTTTTTGTAACCATCTTTAATTTTACATTTCTGTCATTTTTTTCGAACCATTTACAAAAAAATCTTATTAGAACTCCAACTGAAATAATTAAAAATTATTTTTGAGATTTTATTCTTTATGGAAAATGAAAAATTATAAGAGTATTTATTACCAATTGGAAAAAATACTAATACAAAATCTCTTTCAAACTAAAACTCCAATTCCATCTAATTCCTCTGTTACAGGTGGATTCCATTCCAATTCATCTTCTAAAGAGAATTCAAAATATGCCAGGCAGGTGAACTAAAGAGAACCAATAACTACACACATAAAATTGACTCTCTTAGAACAACACAAACTCACACAATGACATTCTAATACTCTTGCAAATCTACCCACGATGTTAGTGTGAGTGTTAAACTACTACAACTGCATGAAATTTCAATTCTGCTTGCTGCAAATCAGCGGCACCCAAAAGTGCATCAATCAACACTCACACATTAGTGCAAAATTCTCCAAAAAATGCTTGCAAAAAAGTATAGTTATCCCGAAGAGGCTACATTTAAAGAGAAAACGCCGATGATTAAGACTACGTCACCGTTATTTCTTGTATACTTTTTGTTGTATTAATGTGAATCTATATTGCACATGGGGTTCTGTTGTTCTGTTCTGTGGCTATAGGTCCAGTCCCGTAGCGTGTCAAACGAAACCCCAAAACGGATTTTGTTCCCCATCGTTGTCTGGTGTGTCGTTGTCGTCGCTTAAGCTAAAGCCTCGTTAGCTCCTTTAACATTGTGTGTCAGAGTTGTTCCGTGAAATATAAAAATTTATATCATATTCGCTCTTTCGTTCGATTTTATTTTTTTGTTGTACTTATTCCTGCTCCCGTAGCCCCCCCAAAATCGACAACCAAAATGCATTCGGAACGGTATCCCGATTCGGTGTGATTCCGTCGTGCTGTGCTTGACGCGGTAGTGTGTGGCGACCGAAAAGTAAAACGAAACGAGTGCAAGTTAAAGTGGGGAGCTTTATAAAGAGAAAGAGAGCAAAAAGTAAAAAATAACAACAAATGCGTGTGTTGGTGGGTAAACAAAGAAGAATAGAAGAAAAAAAAAAGTTTCAAGTTTTTTGTTTCTGTTTTGAAGAGGGGAAGTCTGTGTGTGAGCGAGTGAGATCTTATGGAGCTTATGACAGTTGTTCTTCTGTTTCTGTATTTTGTTTGATTGACAGCAAAAAAAAAACGTTAACCATCAAAGAGAGAATGGTTTGAAAAGAACGAAAGAGAGAGAGGACGTTTTGTACGCAATTTAACCTAACCACCCACAAGCTACAACCACCCATTTTGAACTTTCTCGAAATTTATACCTCTCTGCCCATCCCTTTCGCATTAAGCAAAGGTAAATTTGAATTACAATTTACCTTCCTCTTTACACCCTCAACAACAAAAGAGTAGCAGTCGAGGAAAGTGTTAATTTACAAGAGGCAACAAATAAAACACAGAAAAAAACAAAAACTAAAAGAGAAAAAGAAAAACGCAAAACGGAAGTTTGCGCTTACCGGCTTTTTTGTGTTTGAAAGAAAATTGAAATTGTTGTTGTTGTTCTGTTCATGTCTATGACTATTGTCAACACTCATCCCTCTTTTTTGCATTTAAATATGGCAATGCTTTATGACTGAGGGTGGTATAGTACCTATTTTTTTTTTCTTTTTTTGGGGTTATAAAGAAAGGTTGTTTATCGTCTAACTCCCATTCCTCACTCTCGCGCTCTTTTGCCAACATAAAAGGGAATTTCGTTCGTGTGCAGAAATTTTACTTAAGTGCGTGAGGTTAGGCCGGTTTGAATCTTCTTTTTTTTTTTTAATTTTTATTGCTTTTTCATGTGTGAATGTGTGTGTGTGATATTTTTTGGCGGGAAAAGTTTCAGTCTGTTCTTCAATGGTTTTTTTTTTGTATGTCTCATCTGTTTGGTGTTGTTGTTGTTTTATCACAACCATGTTGCTTGCTCCCCCATATGTTATAATTTTTTTTGTTTTTTTTTTTTTTTGTGCGGACTCTCAAGTGATTTGTGTGTTCATAGGAAAAAATTGTTAACACGACGGCTTTTTAATGAAGGATAATTTGGGAAATGCGAATGCGTTAGGAAGGATGAACTTTTTCGAGTTTTAAAGGTGAGTTCACTTTAAATTATTTAAATACTTCTGGAGGTTTACAGTAAAATTCTAGCTTTTTAGTCAAAAGGTTTCTTATATCGCTAAAAGTTATTAAATAGTTCAACCTGCATAAGGATTTCTGTTATATTTGGCTCCTTTTATTAAATAATGTTTTTTTTTTTTTTTTTTTCTTAAGTGGCGCCCAATGCCTTTTCTCTGGTATCATTTTTATGTGCCTAGATAAGATTTCTACATTTTCCTGAATTTAGAATGTCAGTTTTGAAACTGATAGGAAAAGTTACAAATCTGTAAAAGTTAAAAGTTAAAACCATGGAGCCACTCGAGTGGTTTTCGCAATCGAGTTCTAAACTACTGATTTTTATCATTCCGTGAGGTGGTCCTTCAGTTGAGCATTTAAGTGGCTTCATTGAATCTCCGAAATGCAACTGTTGGCAATCTTTTTGTATCTACCTCTAAATGGTGGTCTCGGGCAAACCTAATTACATCTCGGCTGTTTCAAACATCTAAGAAACTTCTTAAACTTCTTCTTTTTTGTATATACCAAAGTATTTTTAGAGCCAATTTTTCAATAGCCAGATAAAACCCAGTTAAGGCTTATTCCTCGGAATAAGGCTAGGCGCACACATGCGATTTCAGTCGTGCGATTATTCAGTCGCAAAAATGGATCACACGGATTTCAATGCCGGTGAACACACATGCTTCTAAAAAATAGCCGCGATTTAAAAATTGAAAAATGTCCCATTTTTTTGGCGACGCGACTGTCGCAAATTAAAATGGAACAAATGGATCAGTATAGTTGTGCACACACTTGCGACTAAACTGAAAACGACTAAAAAGTAGCAGTCGCAAAGAGGCCAAATCATGCGCACACATGCGATTTTCAACCACTCGATTTTTTAGACGCATGAAATGAAACACATTATTTTAAATGAGAGCGCACAGACTTGCGATTTTAAAATCGCAAAGTTTAAAAAAATGGATCCGGTTCTATTTTTCGCGATTTTTTTTGCTGCACATAAGGATATATTATAAAGTATATAATGCACCTGCCCGCACGTGCGACCCTTGGAACAATTATTTTAAGTACAATAATGGATATACTAGAAAGTGTTGTATAGTGGATAGTTATAAACCATAGGAAATTTAAAAGGACAATTCCATAGAATTCATAAAAGAGAAAACCCTCAGAAATTTACCCAGTACTATAGAATGAGTATACAATGCTTTGGTGAAATAATGGTACTCGTAGGGCCTAAAATAAGATACAAACATACACATTGCAGAGAATCTATTTCTATTTCTAATCTGGTAAACAAGCTGTCAAACCCTTACCAAATTTTGAGGCTTGTATCACTTTACCACTTTTACCAGAGCTTAGGGGAGAGTGGGGCCAAATGTAACACTTTTTTCTAAAATCGATGGTTCTCCTACAAATTTGAAAGTGGGTCAACCAGACCTTTTTTAAATTAAAGACCCATGTTTTAGGTCCAAGATCCATCATAAAAATTTAACAAAACATAACGGTAATGTTGAAAAATAAAGCTTCCAAAAAAAAAATCGTGTTGTTTCAACTTACCCCACATACGGGGCAAAGTGTAACACATACCGGGGTAGGTTGTACCAAGAACTAAAAATAAGAGAAAAATACCTTTATATGTTTATATTTATTTATTTTTAATTAATAACAATAAAAACAAACCTCAGTCATTAAATTTTGGTGCAAATTTGTAAAAAGTGGAGCAAATCCAAGATTTCCAGAGAAAATTTGACAGTAGTCTTAAATAAAAGTTATTCGAATTCATAAATTGTTTTATAAGCTTTATGAATTCAAGTGGTGGTTCAAAAATGTGTTTCCAATTTCAAAATAAATACAAATTCAATTACAAGCATTCATATTCAGGGTTGTTAATTATATTAGGTAAACAATTTTTCAGTATAGGTAGGTTTTTACATGGTACAACTTGCCCCGGAAAAATGTTACAACTAGCCCCAGCATGAAATTTGGCACATAAAATCAATTTAAAAAAAAAGCGAAACTGATGTAGACATAACATATACACACAATTTGAGCCAAAACACAGTTGCATATAACAAAAAAACACTTAGCACTCTATCTTTTTCGGGTAAAGAGGTAGACCAAAAATAAAATTAAAAAAAAAAGTTACAAACATGCATTTTTTGGGCACCACTAGTGTAACTTCTCACCCTGTCGTCTAATCTTCATCTGAAGAAAATGTGCCGGTAGATATGCAAAAATTGAGCATTTTTCTCGTTTACGTGTTTCTTAATATTGAAAGGAACATCGCTTTTTTTAGCTGTTAATTCTTACCCCTGTTACATTTAGCCCCACCCTCCCCTACATTTGTTCCATGAATTCACCTTATCATAAAATCCGATCGTAGATACCATTTGTATGAAATATTCCATTACGAACGGATTTCGTGATTGTTTTCTTTGCGGTCATTTGACCATTAGATTTGAACAGTGAGTATCTCCTGGCTCTTTTGATCTTGAGATGATGCATTTTATCGAAAAACGGTCAACTCTTTTTCGACCAAACATAATGTTTTTTCCTGCAATAAAAAATAGTCGCGCGATTTTTTAGTCGCAAGTGTGTGCACGGTAGTTTTATGTTGCGACTTCGATTTTTTAGTAGCAACGACTGAAAATCGCATGTGTGCGCCTAGCCTAAAAGTTTTTTTTTATATATTGACATTTAATCTTCGGATAGTCTAACTGAGGATTGAAAAATCAGGGCTGAGAAAAAAGATGTTTCAAAAAACATAAGATCCGTTTAAAAAAAAAATAGTTTTATGTGTTAAACATTTTCCAAAATTTGTTCAAATAAATAATCGATTCGTTTTCAAAAAAATATATTTTTTAAAATTTCTTAAACTTGTTTTTTTTTTTTATTTTTATATGTATTTTCTCCAGAACATTTATAATTTGACCCAGCAGTTTGTACCACCCCTTAATTTTTTGCTCATTTGACAGAGAATTAAGTTAATATCATTACTCTGATTTTTCGCACTTTTACACCTTTTGGCAGCCATCTTGGATTTTAGTTTTTGTTAAATATCTCCACTTCTGTGCATCTTAGTTAAAAGTTGGTCATACGAAAACGTAGACAATTAAATTTCGCGTCTTTTATGTTGAGAACACTTTTTCTATATTCTGAATATTAAAAAGGTTATCACAGAGAAAAATATGACCCGCTAAAAACTAACAGATTGCCATATTGTTTTACCGTCCATACATTTCATAAGGAAATCTTATTAAAATCAACGATTAATAAGGTTTTTTTAAGGAGATTTCTTATTATTTTTATAGAGAAAATCTTATTAAAATTTGACTGAAAAGTTGATTTTTTTTGCAACTTAGCACTAGAACAAAAATCGCGATCAATGTTTTCATGGCAGGTTGGTTTAGGTGGTAAGGTGGGCGACTAATGATTTGAAGTCTCCAGTTCGATTCCCAGCCTGGTCACCGTTTTTTTTATTTTTTTGCAGATTTTAAAACAATAAGGAAAACCCGATTATTTTAATAAGGTTTCCTTCTTCGATGAAAACCATAGAGAAATCTTATTGTTTTTGTTCTATTTTATGTGGTCTATTTTTCTCTGTATACAAGCCAAAAAATTAAAAAAAAAAAAACAAAAAAATTTTTTAAGTTTTGAGCAGTTTTTATTCGCCTTAAAAAGTTATTCATACTTTTTTGTTAAGAAATGCCCATATTTGTTTGTGTTTTTTATCTTTACCTACTTTTTTCTTATATTATTTTAATCAAATCTTGAATTTTAAATGATGAGTGAGTATTTTATAGCCTTTTGTTACAAGAGAAAATTCAAGACGTGCATTTTTTTTTATTTTTAAGTCTTTTCTCTTTGGTAAAAAAAGTTTTAATAACTTTTGTATTTATACAAATTCAAAAAAAAGTTGTATAACAGAGCTGTAGAGAATTTTAAGGTGAACAATCATTGGAAGGTTTTTTCATAATTTTGATAAAAACTGTTCAAAACTTAAAAAAATTTTCTTTTTTTTTTCGTTTTTTGACTTTTTTGGCTTGTAACTTTTTTAATATTCAGAATACCGAAAAAGGGTTCTTAACATAAAAGACGCAAAATTCTATTGTCTATGTATTTTGTATTACCAACTTTTATATAGGATGAACAGAAGTCGAGATATTTAAAAAGAACTACCAAAAGGTGAATTTAACGAGTGCGAAAAATCAGGTTTATGATAATCATCCAGAAATCAAAATTTTGATTTGGACACACTTTTTTTAATTATTCCTTTTTTTTCAAAAGGACCAAAATTAAAATTTTGTTTTATTCAAATTAAAAAAAAAAACTATTCATTACAAATACAAAATAATTGCCTTAAAAAATATTGTGTATTGTATAAAAAAAATGTCTATCGCAACTAGTGATGGGAACTATGGAATGATTTGAACTATCGATAGTTAGTAACTGAATGATTTGAACTAATGAATAGTTTATTCATTCATTCATTCGAATACAAATTATCGAATAAAACTATCGAATAAAAACTATCGAATAAAAAAACTATTCCAATGAAAAAACTATCGTATAACAAAAACTATTTAAATGAATAAACAATCGAATAAAAACTATCGAATAAAAAAACTATTCGAATGAAAATAGTAACCAAATGAAAGAATGAATGAATGATTTAAAACTATCGAAGGAATGAATATTTTACAACTATCGATAGTTTGATAGTTTTTATTCGATAGTTCCCATAATTAATTGCAACTGAAAAATATTTGCATGGAAAATAAAATTTTTATTGCATATAAAAATATTTTACATTAATTTATTGCAAATAAAAATTCTCTGCATTGTAAAATAAATTCATGTATTAAATATTTTTTTTTAATACATATTTGTTGAATTTCTTAAAATTTTGGCTATTTGACAAGGTTTAATATAATAGTTGAAATAGCTTATGAATAACAATTTTTTTAATGCAATTTTTTCTTTATTTGCACTAAATATTTTTTTTTTTTTTCAATTGATATTTTTACAACCCCGCTTGTTACATAATGACATAAAAATTTAACATACCATTTTTTCATATAATTTTTATTTTTGTGTAGGTATTAATGTTTTTTTTTAAGTTTTAAAACTTATAATAATAAATTTAAGAAAAAATCCTGCTTTATCCATAATTTATTTCAAATAAAAAAAATACAAAATAAAAAAATGATTCTGACATTTTTAGTCTAATTAAATTTTCTGACTTTTTTAATCAATCAATGCAGCCAAAGCTTTCACAAATTTTGTGTAGGCTGATAGTAGATACAATACGATTGTATGTATATTTCTTTATAATTGATAACTTTGCGTTGATTTTGTGGGTAGAAAATACAATTTAATTGCTTATTTCACACTCTGTCCTCAATAATGTTTGTGCGTGACATTATAATAAATAGTCCAGGACGAAAAACAAAAATACATATTATAAAAGTCTACCTGCCTACGCAATATACAAAATGCAAAAAAAAAAAAAAAACATACACCAACAATATTATATTGCATCTCATCATGCGTGACCGACAATTCACTATCAGGCTTCAGGATTTTTTTTTTTTGTTTAACTTTTTTTTTTTTTGTTGATTTATTTTAAATGTTCAAATAAATAAATTTGTCATTTAGTGAACGCGGGGATAATGAAAAATACCCAGGGATGGCATCAATGTTGGTTTGGTTGTTTCGGTGATGGTGGTGGTGATGGTCAATTAGAGGAAAAAGTATCTCGAAAAATCGAATCGAAAAATGAAAATAAATGCCAAACGATACCAAACCAAACCAAAACGAACCGAATAACGCCCAGAGTAGTCGGTCAAATGAATTTCAACTTGAATTGAATTGGGGATTTCAATTTGACAGGTGGCATTGCAGGCGACACATAAATTTTTGTTGACGTTGGTTGCTCAATGCGCTCAATGAACGAATGACTCTGAGTTGTGCGTCTTTATGGTCATTTTGTATATCTACGCACTGACAAAATTGAAAAATATATAAAATCACATCGATATATTCTATAGAAACAATGAACGCATTTAGGACCATCGTCGTGGTTGTATTTTAAATAATTAAAATAATTTTTCATCGAATTTTATTTAAATGTGATTTCGCAGAGAAGTTTCATATCTATAGAATTTCTCTTCAGGAGCGAAATGAGGGTAAAAATACGTAAGGGGCGATGTGTTTGTAATATTTTTACCTTCGCGTCCTTGGGCTTATTTCTTTTTTTAGGGTGCCTGTTTTTAAAGATTTATCTTAAAAGCTTTTAACAGCAGAAATTAGGACACCAAACCGCCCAATCTGAAAACCTAATTTGACTCCTTTCATTATTTAGCATATGTTTTTATGTCATCACAAGCAGATTTTGTACAGAAATAAATTGAGAAAAGTAAGCGCCCTATTTTTAAATAATAGCATATTTTGTAGATTCGTATTAAAAAAAAAACACTTTTAAGCTTACGTATTATTGAACACTCTTAATGAATATTCTTAAGTAATTAAATTCTTTTCAGGTTCGAACTGAAGGCAGTAAGCACCCTGTTTTGTATAAGGCCAGTTTTGGGGCGCCAAAAATTTATTAAGAATTTCGTCAAAATAGTATACTTTTTCAGGGTCAAATTGACGGAATTTAGCGCAATTTTTTTATTAAAAAAAGAAGCCTCCGCAACATAAAGAGCTTCAAATATTCGAAATTTTATGTATTTTTCAGGTTCGAATAGAAAAAAATTAGCGCCCTGTCTTGAAAATATTCAATTTTTAGAAAAACTTTTGAGAGTTTTTCAACTTCACGCAATAATTATACAACAGCTAAAACGAACTTCAAGAGTAAATTTAGGGATTTTACCATAGCTTATCGTCCTGGTACCTATACAATTTTTCGAATAATTTTTTTCTTTTTTATTAAAAAGATGCTAGAATAAAGATATTATATTTATATTTACTAAAATAACCAAAATTAATTTTTCAAATTTAGAACTTCACTTGCCTTTTTATTTATTGAATTCTTAATTTTAGAGTTTATTTTTTCCCGGCCCCTTTTTAAAAGCGCCTTATTCATTTCCATACTTTAACAACCCTTCGAAGCGCCCCTGTACACATTTTTTTTTTTACGGAAGTACTATATTACAATTTGCAAAATACAAAACCAAATTTTGGCGGCAGGTTTTGGTGGGCTGTTTTTGATTGAAAATTCATCTCATAAAATTCATTTGATCACGTGATGCGATTTATATTTATATTCAAAATATAGATACAAGGTATTTTTATAATATAAATTGCACATATTAACCCGTAGCCAGTTACGCGATAAAAAAGATATTGTGCGTTCGTCGTCGTCATCGTCGTCGTCGTCATTATTGTCATTCGATTGGTTTGTGTCAGACATTGACATAAATTATATGCGGCATCGTTGTCGCCAATGTATAATCGTCATTTATATAAAAATGGATCGGATAAATATATACTTAAACAGAGTGATTCAGGGACGAATCTGAATCCAATTCTGTCGCTCATTTTGTTAATGATAATTATCTTTATTTTTTTATATATGTATTTTTTTTTTCAGTTTTTATTGCAAAATAAAAAAATTCGAATGCCTCATCTGACATCAGGGTAAAGGTATTTTGTACTAAATGCAATTAATATTTTTATTTATGTGACAACACGGAATTGAATTATGTACCTGACTTAAAAAAAAGTATTTGCGAAAGCATCATTATTAAGTCATTGGACGAGATGTGTGTGTAAAATAAAACACAAGTTGTTTAAATTAATATACAACAAAAATAATAAATATCTTGATAATATTTTACACTTAAGTTAAGTTAAGTTTTTGTTGGAAAAAAATAAAAAAAATTGCTGCCCCTATATTTTAATAGTTCTTAAGTTAAGAGTTTAGTTAGAAAAAAAATTTTTTAAATGCAATTTTGTTTATAGAAATTAAACCAAATAATTCATATGAAATAATAAAAAGTTAATCGCGTTTAGAAATAAGACATACCTATATCTCGCAAAAAAATCTTCATAAATTAAAATTTTAGGTTTTTTTAGCGTTATTCGCGAAGACATGAATAAGGTTTTTTATGATGGAGTCGTCTAAATTGTCCTATTCCAAAACAAGAGCAGATTTCAGACTTCTACTACTAAAGTATAGGATTGGCCCTGCCCCACGAAGCCTAAAATTGTTAAAAACCAATATTTCGAAAACTCAAAATCCTGAAAAATAGGGTCATATTTATGACAGTCTATAGGATATT
The DNA here is from genome assembly GCF_945859705.1 of Episyrphus balteatus. Classification (NCBI taxonomy): domain Eukaryota; kingdom Metazoa; phylum Arthropoda; class Insecta; order Diptera; family Syrphidae; genus Episyrphus; species Episyrphus balteatus. The sequence goes on along the minus strand of NC_079137.1, from coordinate 2,362,490 downwards.
TTGCATTTGTATTTACATTATTGACATAGATTTTCGGGATTCATCCAAGGACACATGTCCCAAGGTGAAATTTCAATATAGCATGGCCAAGTTCCTTGGGAAGGTTATTCATAGGTAGCTGTAGTATTGTAAACGGGGTTATAAAAATATCAATTAAATACAAAGGTATTTGAAATTAATTTCAAAAGAAAAAATTATTGCAAATAAAATAAAAATTGCATTAAAAAAATTGCAACTAAAAATATTTTCCATTAAAAAAAATGTTATTGGAAATAAAATTGTTTCAGCATTGAAAAAAAAAAAAAACAAATTAATGCAAAAAGTGTGCATTAAATATTATTTTTTAATATTCTTTGAATTGCTTGCAATTCAAACTATTTGGCCTTACATTATAGTTGAAATAGTTAATATATGGTAAAATAGTAAAAATTGTCACAAATTTAAAGAACATTTCAAAAAAATATTTAATGCATACATTTTAGCATATATTTTTTCTTGTCAATGTAGAAAATTTTTTACTTGCAATAAAATTTTATTGAAGCAAAATTCGCAATAAAAAATTTATTTTCAATGCAAATATTTTTTAGTTGCAATAAATTTTTTTTAATGCAAAATATTTTTAGTTGCAATAAATATTTTATTTTGAAAATTATTTTTATTGGTACAATTATTTTTTTTTTTGTTAGTTTGTATCTAATGGAATACAAATGCAATCAAAGCACTTTAATGATTGACTTACTTTTAGATTTCAAGAGCTGCCTCTATATAAATTTTAAAGAAATTTTGTTGATGTTTGGGAAGAGCCGAAATTTTGTTAAAAGACATTTTTTTTTTGTTATTTGGCTTTTTTGAGAAAAACTAAAAATGCAGTTTTGTTGCGAGTAACTAGCTATAACTTGAAAAATTTGTATGGGAGGTATCTACATACATTTTCGCGAGATAAAACAAATTTCAGAATTCTATAAAAATCATCTGTACCAAATTTTTAGAAATACCGTCCACTCGTTTAGGCTGTTGAAATGTGTACAGATGGATGCAAAGACGGATTAGACGGAATGGCGAGACCCACTTTTTCGGCCTTCTAAATCATCGTAATCAATTTTTTTTTTCGACACGAAACTAATACTATTCCTATAGACCAAGTAAAAATGATTTTTTACAACCCTGATTGAAAAGGACTTTAAAATTAACAGTTTCTTAGGAGATCATTTCCAATAGTCAAACACACCTTATAAGAAGTACCGGACTCCGAAAAAAAAGCCATTTATCCAGATGAAATACACACCATTTAGGTAAGGTTTAAAAAAAGAGAGAAAGAATTTGTCTACACTGAGGGAAAAAACGCAACTTAAAATGTAATATGTTCAACGTTGATTTAATGTTGAAAAAACTAACATGAAACATCTCTGAATTAAAAATGAAACAACGTAAGAATTTTTTTATTTTTGTCGGATTTCAGCTTTTGTTGCATTTTATCACCTTTATTTCCAACAGTGAGTTGGTAAAGCATTCCCCTAGAGATCCAAGTAGGTTCGATTCCCAGTGGCTGCCATTTTTTCTTTTTTTTTTAATAAGTTGATGATTTTTTTCGAAAATGAAACAACGTTGAATTAAAGATGTTTTATAACGGCAAACCACTTTGAACTAACGATGTTCTGCTTTGATTTTAAAATTGTCGTCTTCAACGCAAAACTAATACCGAAAAATAGTTGAATCAACGTGATTTTCGTTGATTTTCGTTGATTTTAGGTTGTTTTTTCCCTCAATATTTCATCTCCAAACTTATAATCGGTGACAAAGGCTCAGAATTTTGTATTTGCAATTTTTTATATTTGAAATGGCAGGCAAATGCATTTGAAAAAAAAAAAAAAAAATAAAATTTGACAACCTTGATCATAGGGTCACTCTACACTGTGTAATGGTAGGTTTTCGACCCTTGACGGTAATTTAAAAAAGTTTATCTAAAAAAAACAGCTTTAATAATATGGTCATTTTTGCCTATTATGTATCTACATTACCACAAAAGCTATTACCGACGAGTACGGCATCATCATCAGCATAATCATCATCAAACTTCACAGAACAAAAAAAAAGCAGTATAACTCTTTTATGTTCAGCTTAAATAGTGATACCAAAAAGGGGTTAAAAATACCAAATAAAAAAAATAAATACATACAACTCCAACAATGCACACGTACGATGTATTGTATTGTTACCTTTTCTGGGTATTGAATTTGCATCGCATCAAATAACTGACAGATTTGAAGTGAGGGGTTGAATTTGTGGTTGCCAGACACAAATACACATAAACTAACTCTATCAGAGTTTAAAATAAAAACAAAAGAATCAAATAGAAAATTCACGCAATTTTTAACTATCAACCTATTATGCTGATTGTTGGAGTTTTTAGACAAATATCTATTTTATATAGATTCATTTTTATTTTTTTGTTGCACGTAACACGCATCAATTGACATTATTTTTAATGCT